>NW_027495550.1:0-148924 GCF_021521415.1 Bidens hawaiensis | reverse complement strand
ACTACTTGATCTTCACAGCTAGTATGTTAATTTAATTTGTATTTAATTCAAACCGGTAAGTTAAAAGTTAAAACCTACCACATGAAGAAGAAGAATCCGGTAACGAGCCACGGATACTTAGCGGAGAATCCAACCGGAGCAGCATCACTACCAAATCAACCAATATAAAACTACTCACTCAGTCAACAAAAGTCAAAAACAAAATTAAAATCAAATTCAAAATTAAGTCAACGGTCAACGGAACTCACCCGGCGGAATCACTAGCAGTAGCAGAGCACGGCTTAACAACATGACGATCACGCTTCGAAACCAACGGCACCGGAGACGAGTGATCGAGGTTAAGTAAGCTAGGTCGAAGCTGGCGTCCCCAAATTAGATTGCCTCCGGTAGTATTGATCGTCACCGGAGATGATACGGCGACGGCTACGGTGGTGATCCTGGCAGACGGTCTGGTGAAGCGAGGGAGGCCGGAGATGGTGGGTGGCACCGGAGGAGAGAATTCGAGACTCCATTGATTTGATTGTTTGAGAGAAAACTGTAGTTTGGAGTAACAATGGCGGTTGTACTGTGAGCACGGGATATTATTGTTATCCTGCACCGGCTGACGTGTATGAATTGTTATGGTGTGTTATCCTGCTCCGGGTGACGTGGGCACCTTACTTGGCGTGGTTTAGCCTCTCACTTGGATTATACTTTTTGATTTTTTATATGATGATAAAATAATAAAATAAATAATAGTCTGTGTGAAAATGATTTAAAGGAAATTACTTGACTATTACATCTATTAAAATAACAGTTTTTATCCCCGAAAAATCACATACGAATATATGATTTATCAACTTGTGGCGAGTTGGTAGAAAGATTTGGATTTTTCTAGTGGAGAGTCAAGTTCGATCTGTATTGATAGATTTAAGTTAGGTCTTGCGAAGTTGTCAGTTCAGATGTTGAGCTCATTCAGGTTTTCGTCCCACCATGTGTTATGCTAGAGAGTTCTGCTCTTGTGTCGGTACAACGACTGTCAAGTGGCAGTCGGCGGTATGGTTTCCGGTTTCCGGGAGGAACGCCCCCAAGCCAAAACCTGAAGCTTGCAGCATGAACCTGGTTAAGACAACATAGTCTGGTCAGAATGAGGTAACAAGACTATTTAAATTGAAAAGTGTGATGACTTAAAACATACGTGAGAGTCGGCGTTTTAATAAAATAAGGATATATGATTTAATATTATTTTCTAGGGTCAAGTTATTCTACAAATGGTCACAAAAATGAGAAGTGTGAGAAACCATATATAATTGACATGTGTCAAGTGTTGACCAAAAGGAAAAGGGTATAGAGGTAATTGTATACATTTTCTCTCTCCACATGCAAGGCACATGTTAATACCTCCGTCATTTTAGAACGTCTATAACTTTTTCGTATGATATTTTTATTAAAAACAAATTCATCATAATAACAAGCGTTTTTTTATCTTTAATATTAGTATGATTTTGTTATATAAAATTCAAAACAAATATTACGTCATTGTGTATTTTCGCACACCATTGTGTCTTTTCGCTTATCACTGTATCTTTTTTCGTCATTGTGTCTTTTCGCACACCATCGTGTCTTTTTTCGTCATTGTGTCTTTTCGCACACCATTGTGTTTTTTCGCTTATCATTGTGTATTTTCGCACACTATTGTGTCTTTTCGCTTATCATTGTGTATTTTAGCACACTATTGTGTCTTTTCGCTTATCATTGTGTCTTTTTTTCGTCATTGTGTCTTTTCGCACACCATTGTGTCTTTTCGCTTATCATTGCGTCTTTTCGCTTATCATTGTGTCTTTTCGCACACCATTGTGTGTTTTCGCTTATCAGTGTGTCTTTTTTCTTCATTGTGTCTTTTCGCACACCATTGTGTCTTTTCGCACACCATTGTGTCTTTTTCGTCATTGTGTCTTTTCGCACACCATTATGTCTTTTTCGTCATTGTGTGTGTTTCGCACACCATTGTGTCTTTTTTCGTCTTGTGTCTTTCCGCACACCATTGTGTCTTTTTTTCGTCATTGTGTCTTTTTTCGTCATTATGTCTTTTCGCACACCATTGTGTCTTTTTATCTAATACATAAAACACAATGCTTAATACAAGTTACACAATAACTTGAAACGTAAAACACAATGGTGAATACGTATAACACAATGACCTAAAACGTAAGACACAATGGTGAATACGTATAACACAATGACCTAAAACGTAAGACACAATGGTGAATACGTATAACATAATGACTTTAAACGTAAAACATAATGGAAACAACATATTACACAATGACACACTGAACAACAAAAAACACAATTAAAAAAACCCATTATTTTTTTTTTGTTTTTATATAACAATATGATACTCATATTAAAGATAAAAAAACGCTTATTATATGGTGATTTTAAAAAAAAAAATAATGTAGTATGAAAAAGTTATGAAAATTTTAAAATGATAGGGGGGAATTGACATGTGTCTTGCATGTGGAGGAGAGAAAGTCAACAAAGGTGGGTTATTACTTTCATGCCCTTTCCATCAATTTTTTATTTATTAAATTAATCTCAGTCATTCAAATATAAGATCAATGGAATAAATTCCTTCTCACCCTTCTCATTTTTACTGTCCTTTGTATTTTAACTTTACCCTTATTTTCTAACCGGGAAAGTCATAATACTTTATCTAATGGTTTCACAAGTGACTCATTATTTTTTATCTAGTCAATAAGATTAAAATTAAGCTATTATATTATTTTATATGAGTGTAATAGCTTAACTAAAAAAATACATGAAAATATGGGTGATTAATTGAAAAAAGCTTGAACCCCCTCCTTCTGTCACGCTCGTTAAAGCTTTGGTGGATGGGGCCGTATTCATGCGCTCTACACAACTCAAGGATTACCTTAAAGTATAATGTGATGCGTAAAATAAAACATATGTAATTATAGACAACTGTATGAGAAATCTATATATTAAAGCAACATAATATCATTGTCTTAGATTAAGATTGAGATAAACTAACATCATATTTTCATTAGGCATTTATAACATTATTATTTAGAGCTCTTTTAATTTGAACTCTTCCAAAACGATGTCAAATGTGATTTCTAAGAGTCTAATCATAAGACGTGTAGATTATTGATAGTTATTCCAAGTGTGTATGACCTTTAGGTCATTAATAAGACAATACATTTTGAACCATGATTTCCCGTTTTATAAATTTGGAATTTTGTTCTAAATGAATATAAGTTATTGAGCAGACAAGATTAGGTATTTGCTTTGATTGGTGATTGGATATTCACGTGTCTCTTGTTGAGTTTCCTTTCAACAACTGTTGGCACTTAACATGAGAATGTTGCCTTATAAAATATTGTAGGGACAAGAGTTTAGGACCACATATGTAGATTTTAAGTTTGAGAGAGAAGTTCACAAGCCAAAAAATAGTTTAAAAAATCACCGATAAAGTTAGGTCGCTTCAATGAAGACTAAAACTCATTTGGTAAAAAAGTTATGCGTTTAACTAGTGGGAGAGCAAATCATGTCAAAGGTATCTCCTTATAAAGTAAAAAGTGAATAATCTTTTTTGGGAAATATGAAAAGCCTAAACCCCATGTCTTTAAGGCGTTAACCATTATTTTAACTTCTCTTATTACATATTTACCCAACATTTATAAATTAATAACATATATCCCCTTCTTAAACCACATATATTACATATTTGTTCATTTCATTAAAATTCACAAATTTAATGACTGTTTTACCCTTTATAAAATTAAATAAGTCTTAAAATATTAAAAGCTAAGATTTGATTAAAAAAATTACATAGAGCAAAAAAATATATATATATACATTCAAAACAAACTCATCAAACAAAATGAAAAGGCTAATATTTATGAACCATTATTCAATCTTCAAGAACCAATATTCAATGTTAATATCATCTCATCGTTATCATCTCCACACCGTCATAATCAAAGCTAATATTCCAAAACCACCACACCGATACAGTGGTGCTTGGGGGTTTCAAGCCGGACCCAAATCAAACCCAAATCCAGATCCAAATATCTATCTACATCTACTCTGTGAGGATCCAGATCTACCATCCAGTCATTCATCTATGGCAGAAACACTCAATATCAGTAAACAAATTCGCGTATCATGGGTTGATTGTGATTGTATATTGTTAATTTCTAATTTTATAATGGTTACTTGTGAGATTCATTTAATTTGTAACTAAGAGGCTTAAGGAGGGAATATTTGTAAAAATCTCTTATTTTAAATCAGCTTATGACAAAAAAAAAACTCAGAAGGTATGTATGCCTTTTTGCTTCCCACTTTACAGTGACATGTCAGCCATACCCCACTCCACTCCACTCTCTTTCACAATATTAAAAAAATGGTTACCAATTTACTACTGTATTAAATAAAATAATATTTTTATACATTTAAAATATTTAAAAAAACGTAACATAGTATTACATATAAAATATTAAATAAAAACACAATCTTAAATAATATTAAAATTATATTATTAAAAATATTATAATATATTAAAATATTAAATAGAAAAACATTATATTAATTAAAAAACATAATACTAAAAACATAAACATGTTAATAGATACTATCTAATAAAATATTAGATGCAAATGGTTAATTATCCACAAAACTCCAAAACCCACCCACCGTCTCCGTCTTTCCCAAACTCACCCACCGGCCACCACCCCAATTATATTAATTACTTAGTTCTATTATTCTTAAACCCCCACATATTCATCTGATGGTTTAACCTAAGACCCAATTGCACCGTCCCACAAGCTTCCTTTAACTTCATCTCTATTTTTTCTTGATTCAAAACTACTACTACATCATGGAGACTCACTTCTAATTCGAGTCTTGTGTCATGATTTAAAGCATCATTTTCATGTGTATCAATAGAAAGATTAATATGAAACACATCTTTCCTATTATTAGTTTCATTTGTACTTGAATTATCACCCAAAATTTCCTTTATTTCAGTAATAACATTCCCAGGCATTTCATCAAACACCTTGGATGCACTCTTATTATCATTTCCATTTTCTCGTAAAACATCATTATCAATTACCCTTCCGTTCTCCAAGAAATCGTTAATACCAAATACCTTGAAGGCTTCATATAAAGAAGAATTTTGATCATACAGAGAAAACGAATCTTTCAATTCATTTGCATCCAATTTCAATGCTAAAGAAATGGCTTCTTTCAATGTGTGAAATCTATACCGATGCCATGTCATAAAAACATCTGTAATTTCTTGTTCAAGGCCATTCATAAAAAGGTATATAGCATAATATTCATTAAAATCTTCATAAGGTTTGACAAGATTGAACAAAAACTCGAATTCCTCACAAAATTTTTAACCGTACCTTGTTGCCTAATTGCCATAATCTTTTCAATTGCTAATTCCATGGCTAAATTGTTGCTGATGTTGTGAAAATCAGTTTTGATTGCTGCCCTAATTCCAGAAATTGTTGATCGTTGTATTGAATCTTGATTGTTTTTGTTACCCTAAATGTTGAACAGTGATTCGTGTTATCAATGTCACTATTAACCCACAAGTCAGAGGAAAGAATGCTCTGATACCACTTGTTACGATACAAAATGGTAATCGAGATATTAAGATCGATAAAGAGAAAGGAAGAAGAACAGAGAGAGGGAAAACCAAATCAATTCATCGATACTTGTCTATCCAACGGATCCCGTATATGTATACAAACATATTACGGGTATAACCCTAAACTATTAGTTATTTACACATTAGTCCCTCTAATATTTGATACCTAACACACCACCACACCATAGTCTCAAAATATTGAAAAAATGGTATATTTTTTTGAAGAATGTAGAAGTGGAGCGGGGTTTTAAGCGGTGAATTTTCCACGGAGATCTTGCCGTTGGGTGATCCCGATATCGCCGGGGCGGTGATTGCCGCCGGCACCGCCTGCCATGTCATCAATTCAACGGTAATTTGGCATCCACACCCATCAGCCTAAGACATTCCATACGTGATAGTTATGCAATTGCATCGTGAAGGAGAGTACTATGTGATTTTTTTCAAAAACTCAAACCAGTGAAAAGAGTGGTTTTGATTAGATAAAGTGACACAATTTAGAAATAAAAAAAAACAATGAATTTACGTCACAAGAAGTTTGTCTCATCGAAGTACAATGGAAATGTAACCAAAGTTTAAGATGACAAGAAACCTGCATAGTATATGTAAAGAGTAGAAGTGATAATGTGACATCTTAGCTACTTTTTTAGAATTAGATTTTATGAATAAAATCTTTATAGGATAAAAAGGGTTTTAATACTGTTTTTAAGAGCAAATAAAATCCTTGTTTTGAAATATAATATATTTATATTTATGATTGATAATTCATGTGTTCTATTTTATTATTTGTATCATCTAAGGCTTATAAAGTATTAAAGGAAACGTTAATACATGTTGTTTTTGCCGAAAGTTGTTCAAGTTCAACAGACCCCAATTTACCTCATTTTCACACACTCGAAATCCTTTACTTTAGGAGCTTTGTTATCAAAGAACTTCAGAAGAAGTTTCTTAATGGTATCATCTTGATAATTATTATAGGGCGAAAATAGTGATCCATTATTTAAGAAATGAGTTGATTTGATAAAAAAAGTCACATATGAGGTCATTTGTAAATACAACTCGTTAATTTGTGTCTACTCAAATTTACTGGTCAAGATTTGCTAATTTATAACTGGTCCAAGTAGGTGAGCAACACCCACAACAACTGTTTGTCACCACCGACTAATCATCACCATTCACCAACACCATAACAGCACCATTAGCAGTACCACATCACCACCAGCACCATCGTCACATGTTACATGGCCCGACCCACAAGTCTTAACAGTATAATCACTTCGTATATTGTTCCATTGAGGTCATCCTCATAGCAAAATTGGTATATTAAAGTACTAAAGTGTTCCATGTAAATTGTTCAACTTTACACTGTTATGATAGGTTTAGAACACAGTCAAAAGATAAATGGTAAAAATTCAGTACATACAATAAGCATCGTAGTTGATTGACGAATCATGTTGAGAATGAGGGATCAAGTAAGAGATTAACTAATAATATGTAAGGATAGATGCACAAAACTGTAAATAGTGACTACATGCAAATGTTTTTATAAGAATTAGAATTGATATATTGGTAGTAAAGTGACAGAATGATTCATTAAATCAAAGAACCATAATTGTAGCAAATTTACTACGTGTTATACGTCACCAAGTAATATACACACATTTTTTCACTTCCGTTTGCCCTCATGCCGATTTCAGATTCTGCCAATAAACAACAGTCAAGTAGGGATGATAAAAGAATCCAAACCGAAAACATTCAGTATAGATAATAGGACACGTTTTTAGGTATGAGACAGGGTATTGGGCACAACTTTATAATCCGATATAAGATTGTGACAACCCATTCTATGCCCGGCCCGTTATCATCAAATAATATACATCAGATTTTAACTAACCCGTTTCTCTTCTTCAATCTTGGCCTTGATAAGGGAGTAGATTGCAACTCCAGCAATGGCAATGGATGTACCAATGGCTGTTTGTGTTGAAATCTTGTTACCTGCACAAATCATATAATATTTATGTAAATGTTGGCCAAACACTTGTTATAACACATGATCAATGAAAACACCAAAAGAAAGATTACCAAACACGATGATTGAGAAACCAATTACAAACACTCGTTTTAACACGTTGCCCACTGCGTGTGTAAGAGGTGCTACCCTTTCAAGTGTGTTGGTTGCAAGCTAACAAGCCAAAAACAAATATAAAAGTGTTCATACTATATAACACAAAACACAAAAAAATACTAATATGTGTTGTGTAAATCACTAAATTGCAATACCTGGTTGTAGAGGTGATAGAACATTCCAACCCAAAACAGATCAGATAAGAACTTACTCAAGCCCACTTTAGCAATTGCATCACTGAATCCATGATTTAGAAGTTGAGGTCCCTCCAACTGTGGAAAGATTTATAGATATAACAGAATATTTATAGTCACATAAGATAAAAAGCATAGTATTCTACTTACAATTATGGCAGGTGGTATGCAGACGAAGAGGGCAATAATGGAAATGTAGGCATACAAGTTAGTACTATCCATATCAGTCTGCAAACGCAGTCACAGTTGTTATAAAACATGCCAAAGTTGTTAAGAATCTACACTCTATTTTGACTTTGACCATTTTCCTACATTCTCATTTAACCATGTAAATGAAAATGATGATTGATGAAAATGGTCTTAGCATAGAGTACAACCATTGCTTTCTTAGAGTAGATGCTCCTGTAAGTGAAGGAGATATTGGAAATCATTGCACTGATAAAACCTAACCAGTTGAATGACAGCTCAGTCAAGGAGGCCATTGATACACCTGCACATTCACACTTCATTTCAGCTTCTAAAACTACAAATTATCACTTGAAAGTTGAAACATAACCAGTTTTGAATAAAGAAAAGCATACCAATAACAACAGGAGCCAAAGATAGCCATAAAGATATGGGAATCGATTGTCCAAGAATAAACTGAGAAGCAGCAGCATTAAAAAACGGCTCAAGGGCTATTCAAAAGAAAAAAAGAGTCACTTGTTCAGAAGCTATGTAATAAATTGTTCATAACTTATAAATGTGCATGTGATTAGTCTACCTTTGATTGTGTGAGTAAATGAAACAGCAACAGCTGCAAATGATATATTACTTGTCACATGGCCTAAAGCATGACATAAAGCCACAGGAATAAGAAGCTTCAGAAGGTTTGAGTCAATTGGCTACACAAGATAAACCACAAGTTAGTTACTTAACTACCTTTAATGACAGAGATACAACTTTTGGCAAATAGGTTTAATTTCAGACTTACAGCACGTTTGGGTAGACCAACAGTCCAGCTACCAAGACAATAAACCACTCCAACGGCCAAATGAATAACCGACACAAAACTGCATACGTAGTTATGTACATAACAATGCACTTTATAAATCTATTTATGACATGGCCAATTAACATTAAATATAAAGTTAGAGCAAACAATAACTTACTAGGGATAAGGGAAGTAGTTGTAAATCTTCTTGTTGAGTATGTTGAAGATAACATTCAGAAAGTACCTTTAAAACAAACAGCAATAATAATTCTCTCATGCTTTGATACATTAATAATAATACTCAAGCATCCATTTAAAAGCCTAATAAAAACTGATTCTAGGGCAAATAATTAACATGCATTAATATAGGGATTTTTATAATATTGTAACATACCACATAAAGAAGAAGAATCCGGTAACGAGCCACGGATACTTGGCGAAGAAGCCAACCGGAGCAGCATCACTATCAAATCACCAACCAATATAAAACTCAGTCAGTCAACAAAAGTCAAAATTAAAATGAAATTCAAACTGAGTCAACGTATCTCACCCGGTGGAATCACTAGCAGTGGCGTTAGACGGTTTGAGAACATGACGGTTTGGTGTATATGTAATCCTGGATACTGGTGAGGAGTAGTGGAGGTTAAGTAAGCTAGGGCGAAGCTGCCTTCCGCAAACCAGATTGCCTCCGGTGGCCGGAGATGAGACGGCGACGGTGGTGATCCTGGCCGCCGGTCTGGTGAGGCGAGGAAGGCCGGTGGTCCCGGAGGAGAGAAGTCGAGACTCCATATTGTGACACTTGTGCAGTGGTGTTTGGTGGGGATGGATGTTATCCTGTTGTCCCAATCAAATCATCACACTCTAATTCTTATGTCATGTCAATTATACACGCACACTTTTTTTTTCTTTTTTACTTTTATCGGTGTCGGTGTCGGTGTCACTAAACCAATAGGTCATAGCTAAAAGCACGTTCACCGTCTTATGATACTACAGATCCTGTGTGATTTGTTAAAAAGGTTGGTTCAACGTGTAAAAGTTTTTTGACTCATACCGTATAACAATAATGACCTTGCAACGTATTATGAGTTTATGACTAGTTGGATGGTTAGTTCGGTGTGTAATATTGTGTATTGTGTAATGCTTTCAAGATGTCCCTCCTTTGATGCTTTTGTTTTATTTCAACCACTAGTCCATTATGTTCTCACATAACTTGGTATTAGCATATTAGCATGCGAGTAATCAAACGCAATTAAGCTACATATATCTTATATTTCTAATGATATAGTAGGCATTTAAACTCTTTCTTTTATTACCTTTTGATTTCTAGGCTTTCTATACATGTTTCCGATGCGCATAATAATTTTGATATGTCAGTAGCCTCTCAAACATGTCCTAACTTGGAGCGGATCCCAGACACATTGCAATATTAGTGATGTGACACCAACCGTAACGATGATTTTAAATCAATATGTCTACTCAAGGAGTACCTTACACATTATTTATCTTTGTTAAGAGAAAGTCATCTTTCTCACCTATAGTATACAAAAAAAAGTTTTGAGATAGTATGTATGTCTTGAAACCCAAGTCTTAAATCTCCTTTTGAAACCTAAGTGATGTTTTTATATCATCATCATCATCATCGTCATAATCCTTTGTATTAGTTACTTAATTAAGATATTACTAATATTTTGTCACTTTTATTTTGTTTGATCATTTCTTTTGTTGTTCTGCTTATCCATAATTGGATCAGTCATAACTATATTTTCATTTTGTGCCTATCGGGTTTACAAGGATATTATGGACGGTAGAGAGAAGAATGTTGGAGTTAGTAAAGAATAAAATTGTTAAACAGGTTAACAGATCATTGTCACTTAACTTGTAAAGCAAAAAATTATATATCTAAACCCATGATATATATATAGGGCACATATCCACGATTTTATAGTTGCGGTAAAAAAAAAAACTTCTTTACAAGTTAAAGTTCAGCAACAAAGGATGTGACAGAAGGTGTAATAATAATATATCTATTCCTAAATTTGAAACTTATGTTTATCTGAAAATGATCAAACCCTTGCAAAATCAATTGTATCCTTCCCATTATGTGATTTCCTATAAAAATGCTTCACATAATCCGAATACAATACATGCTTATACAACGCGGTCTCCCCTCCCGAGTTCACTTGTGGTAACGGCCCGATGACATCACTAGGTCTCGGGTTCACAAATAATGGAACCGAAATTCTGTTCTCATGCGCATTAGCAACCACATGGTGTTCAATGCTCTTGTATCGACCATTACTCATGATTTGAAGCGCGTCTCCTATGTTGATGGTTAAAGAACCCTTGATAGGTGGGACATGGACCCAATTGTGACTGTTGGACATATAGCCCTCCGGTTTCGTCTTGGAGAAGGATGGTTAGTGTTGAAACATCCGAGTGGCTTCCAACACCAACGGTTAGCTCGGGGTTGGGACATATAGGGTAGTAGTTTAGGTTCATTCGCCTCGAACCCATGAGAAATGGCTCGTTGGTTTCATCGAGTTGTGATATGCCAAGTCTTGTGATTAGCACTTTTAGTAGTGTTTTGATTAGGGGTTCTGACTCTTTCATGTATTCCAGAAGTTGATCCCTATGTACACCAGAAACAAATCAGTTAAGTGACAATCTCTTCAAAGTTTTAAGAAATTGTATTTACACGGTTCAGTCCGGTTTGAATTTGGAACGGGTCGTGTAAGCCAAACCAACCATTTAGGCGTTTAGCCTTTTTTATAATCATTTGGGTGATTTTTAAAAAAAAATATTGGTTTATATAGAGGGTGTTAGTCGTGTTAGTTTGACGTATTATAGGTTGAATTGTTCAACATTAGTAAGACCTATATATTTTTTATTTGTGTCAAACATATCAACCATAACATGTACACACTTAAAAATCGCATAATCTAAACACGACTCATTTAATCTGTTTGTGTAAATGTGTCAAACAGGTTGAAAAATACTAATCAAGTTGTAAATTAGTGACTCGAGTTAGTGGGATGTTAAAATGGGTTAAATGGATCATAATAAATGGGTTAGTTAGTCGATCTATTTGATTTAACAAGTTGGGAGATCAACTTGTTTAACTAAATATGTTAAACACGACCAACTAAAATAAGGTCCGTTTTAATAACCCAAACACGACCCATTGTTAAAACATGTTAGATACACCAATCCAAAACCTGATTATTTTCGTCCCAATTGTGTTTAAACCGTCAAACTATCCATTATTTATAAACTATGTAACGATTTACCTACATACAGATGGCCAATATGCAAAAGCTTCATCATCCGAAACATAGAAACAACTAAGATAATCCTTCCACTCGTATGCTTTATCAACTTCAGGAATAAAGCTCGTAACAAGCCGAACATTTTTCGTCGGACAATTCTTATACAAGTACTTCTTTTTCTCGTCAGCACACAACGAAAAAAACCTTTTTGTCGCATCTTTCACGTCATCAAGAACCTTAATGGGAACTCCATGATTAACTACTTGAAAGAATCCCCAATTCTCAGCCGCGTCACATATAAGTTTGATCACCTCAGGATCATCTGGATTCGACATATCAATCACTGGGATCGACTCATGGTGCACCACTTTGCTCATATCGAGCCGTTTTTCATGTGGTTGGATGAATAATTCAGGTAGTGTTTCGATCTTGAGTTCGGATAGACCCTTTACACCATGACCGTCATCGAACACGAATGCTTTAAGTTCTTTGTTGTTAGTGAATGAAGGTGCCATTAACACAAACCTTGATTAAGTTATAAAGATCAAAAATACCAAAGATGAATTTTATTTATAGACGAATAGTTGGTTAAAGAATATAGGTATTCACATGATCACATCTTTATTATTATTGGATACTATTTAAACAATGAAAACAAATGATTTTACTAAACGATAATATTAAAAATGGAAAACAGAAGTTACGGATTATGATTTCAAGGCACGTAGGTGCAAGGGTTGTATCCCAATCACCATACATAAATTACTATGTGTGTGTTTTTATAACTTCAAGATAGGTATCTAATTTTTAAATATTAAATTGTTTTTTTTCTTATTAATATACACTCAACCCGTCAACGTATTGCTTTGAAAAGCATCTAAGGGTCTAAGATTCCAATTCCTGACACGACTCAAAACCCGACACGAAAAAAATATAAGTTTTGGGTTGGCTGACACAACCCGTTTCTTAAACAGGTCAACCCAAACCCGACACGTTTAAAAAAAAGGTTAACACGAACCCGAGTCATTAAAAAGTGAGTTAATCTGCTAACCTGTTTAAAAATTTTAGAGAAGTTAATATTTTCATTTTAGAGATGAGAAGTTTTAAATTCAAAGTTAAATATTTAGTTTGTTAATTTTCATGTATCAGTTTAACTTTTAAAAGTAAAAGTAATTTCTTTTTACACTACTTTTATCTACTTTTTACTCTAATAATTTCATTTAGTAGTTCTAACTGTATATTCTTTGGTCATTTCATTCGTTTGTTCTTATATTGAGCTAAAAATGAGAACCTACGTTTGTTAATTGAGAACGAGAGCTATATACACAAAAACAATTAGGTTTATCACAAATTATTAACAAGTTTTATATGAATAAGAGTAATTAATTGTTTAAATTATTACTAATTACTCATATTCTTATATGAACGTAAAATGGGTTGACCCAAAACACAACCCGAACACGACACGAATTTAAATGGGTCGACACAACCCGACACGAATAAAAGTATGGGTTAAGTTAGGGTTAAAGCAGGGGCGGACCTCGTTATGGGCGGGGAGGGGTCGTGGCCCCCCCTGTTTTTGAGCTCAGAACTTGATATAACATGTATATTTTGATTTGATTTACTAGGTAGTATGGTTAAAATGAGTAAATCATATAAGAAAAAGGGTTCATCAAGAGAAGTTGTGTGTTTGTCATTGATGGAAAAGAGAAGTGAAAGGAAGAAGACAATAGCCTTAGTAGGGGTATAAGGGTATTTTAATAATAGCACTCAAACTTAATATTTTTATTCATTATTGTTTTTAATCTTTGTCAAACCTAAAAATATGTGCTAAGAAAGCATCTGACAAACTCTTTCACTTTCATATCCCAATTATTTATATATACTCAAATGTTACATTGTTACATATTTAGTATTTACCATCTCATTTACACTATATTTTATATAGATGATGTTAGAATGCTTAATACAAAGTTGCGGTACATATATTTATTTGTTTTCTTGTTATGTTTATCGATTTTTATGATTTAGTTTTTGTTATGCTTTATGCACTATTAGTTATTGATACGAAACACTATCAACAATATATGACATTCTAGCAAAACTATATTTGATATTGACAATTCAAAATTTTTTATTACTTTTGGCCCCTCCTATTCAAAAGTTCAAGTTCCGCCACTGGGTTAAAGAATCTCAACACGCTAACCCGTCAACCCGTTAACCCGACAATATTGACACCCCTAGATATGAGGCAGGTTGTAAGGTTTGTTATACCATTAACTTGTGAATTATCTCCTATATTCGTATAAATAAGTTTTAGTCTCTCTCTCTCTCTTTTAAAAGTTTCTCAAAACATATAGTAACTGTTTTAATATATTATAACTAAATAAAAAATGTTATATTGTTAACATTTATAGTCGTGGTGTAGTTTCATACATCATATACAGTTCCATGCTTCGACGTCACATGTTGACAACACGAATTTGTACTTACATTGTTAGGTCGATTTAAGATTTAAGGGTGTGGATGAAAAATATTCAGCCTGGTTTGTTTTGGATGTTGGAAAATTGTCGGTCTTAATTTGTGGATTTCTTGTAGCAAAGGCGAAGACATGCTACATTTGGATTTTGATGTACAATTTAAGTGGAAGGTACCTCAATAATTTATAATCTTGCTCGCTAAAAACAGAAATGTGCCATTTAATTATTCAATTAATTTGGTAATATTATCATTAACTTTATGAGAATTAGGCATGGGATTGGTATCCACTTAATTATTGTTTTAATTATTCAATGAATTTGGTAATTAACTAATTATCATTAGAGTTACTTTTCAATATATTAATTTCTTGCACGGATAAAGAAGTTTGGAGAATGTCAATTAATAGCATCTTCAAAGCCGAATCCCGAAATTATTCAATGTATGATTTCTCTTTTGTTTGAGAAGAGATGAATGATGATCCAATCATATTCATCAAATTCTATTCACGGTATTCTGGCTCGGGTTATAATTGACTTTGGCGCACCCATGATGTTTTGCCTACGTGCAGTGGTGGACCTAAGATTTTTTTTCATTGAGGCGATCAAGAGACTTAATTAAAATTTTACGAAGACAATCAGAATTTTCGGGTATAAATAACACTGAATATTTTTTCAAAGGAGGGCAACTGCGTTTGAATGTGGGCATGCAACTGCCTAAGTGCAAGCTATGTAGAGTGCATGTTAGAATTTAAAAGGTTGGTTACTAATCACACGATCTGACTGTCTCTATTAGAGTATCAGTCTATCATATACAATTACATCCTTTATATGTATAAAAGCATTCACATCCCATCTCATATCCTCAACCTATAATAGAACTACTAATTACATTTTTCTAAATTTGTTTCTCATTTTCAAAATTTTATGCATCTTAATCCCTATATGTATCTCTTTTCAATTAAATATTACTTCTTTATTCTTCTTTTTATTACCTTTTCTCGTTCCTCCATTCACATCCATCCACCAAATATAAAAGATACGAGGGAAAAATAATGAGAACAAAATTTGAGGGATTTGTATGTTTTCCATAATATGGGATTGGGATGTAGAATGTATACATGCTTTCTATGCCTTTTGGTCATTTTACTTCAAATTTAAGAATCATGTTGAATAAGTGGGACAAGATGTGAATGCTCTAATGTTTGCAAAGTACGCCACATTGTGTTCATCGTTCATCACCCACATTGCATTCGTGTGCGGGGTAAAGGGTGCCTCACACCTTCAAGGTTACACCTGTGTGTGACTCCCTCTAACAGAAACCATGCAAGGTTTTATCCCTCCACCAACTCGCTCTTATATTTTATTTTATTAAAGTTTTTGACAACATTAATATTTCAAACACCTAATTTTGAGCATAAACATCTGATTCAACTTAGCTACATTTTGGACGGCATATGGTTCGTTGCGAAGTTATCACACACATATGAAATAGTTAGCATTTTTATTGACCGCAGTTACACACATACATAAAGCTATATCCAAACTTTGCGAAAATACATTTTTAAACTAGATATTTTAAACAATTTTTCCAACATAAGCATGATTGATGATAATAGAAGTAATCTTAAGTTAAAACTAGATATTTTAAACAATAAGCATGTTAATTCCATTGGTAAATAGTAAGTACATGTAGTTTACTTGAAACAATTTGTCTAGAAGAAGATCTATGGTCACAGCACATTACTTAATAACAATCATCAACATCATTCCTAGAGATCGCAGCATGTAATAACGAGCCCCGTCTTCCAGCAGCTGCAAGATATAAATATGCAAAAGTACAGGGTGAGATTTTAAGGCGATTTAGTGTCCTTGCTTACGACTCCAGGAAGCTTCATCTTGTGAGTCTGTTCAATAAAAGCGGGCGGTCTTTGGTACACAACCGATGCAGCTCGGATCAATATTCCAGCAGTAAGACCCCATATCATAAACTTTTTACCGCCTGTTTCGTAGTCAAAGAAATGAATAAGAAGCTTATTTCCCAACCAATCTATTTCTTCAGACTTATGATTTTCATCCTGTACCAGTAAATATTGGTGTTCAGTAAACCAAACTTTAATATAAGGTTTGACCAAAAGAGCCAACTCCTCAAGTGTTCGCTAGAGGAATAGTCAGATACCTTGAGAAACATTTCCAATGGAGCATCGAATATTTCATCTACTTCACCCGCGTTGGGAGTTGGAGTAAATGCGTTTATATCAGAAAGTATGCCAATAACCGGAGTTACTCTAAGAAGATGCTGTAAAACATTAAACATGCATCACAAATGTGACTCTAAAGAAACCTAACTCGGGGATGTGGGCTAAACACAATTAAACCCTAATACTAATAGCATAATATATACTTTAGATAAGAATGGTTCGAGAACGGTCACGACATTTACAAGTGATGGCTCGAGCCCTATCTCTTCCTTTGCTTCCCGTGTTGCTGTGTCAGCATCATCCACATCAGCTTCCTCTGTTTTTCCTCCGGGCAATGATACTTCACCTGTATAGTATGGTCCGTTCAAATGCACCATTTGTCATTCTCGTTAGTCACAGAAAAAAAATATATTATATGAACATCAAAAGCCTAATTTCCATCATTAAGAATTACACATTTAGATATCAGATAGCTCAAATTACATTTAGATCACCCATATTAAGGCACGTAAATTAATCGAACGAATACATACAGCGCATGTTCGTGTTTGTTCGTTTATCTTTAACTGAACATGGGTTTTCTAGTCCGTGTTCGTTCATTAAGTAAATGAGTGTGTTTGTGTTCGGTTATGTTCATTTGTTAACAATATATACGAATGGTTCACGAACATAATCGAACATAGATGAACGAGCCTAACTAAACTAAAACCAATTAAAAGTAATGTGAACAACAACGTGTTGGGCCTAAATAGTTATGAACTTGGTTTAAAAAAGCGTTAGGCGAGGCGAGGCGTTTTGGTTCAAAAATCCGAAGCGCGAAGCGAGAGCTTCACGTATGTGAGGCGCTCAATATAAAAATTACTAAAAATTAATTATACATGACATATTTTACTTGAAAATCAATCATAAAGATAAAACATATTTGTAAAACTAAGAATGAATACTTAATACGTAGGTTAAACATTATAAAAACATATTTAGAAGTTGCAAAACACTTTAATTCTTAGAGTAAAAAGTAAAAGGCATAGTGAAAAGTAATAATGAAGTTGCAAAACACTCTAATTTGGACTGAATCACATGAGGCGCTGCCTCAAGCGCCTCACGCCTCGCCAGCTAATGCGTCGCCTCAGGGCGCCTTATGTATTTTAGCTCCTTACTTAAAATAAGGCGTTTTCAAAAACGCCTCGGGCGTCTCACGCCTGAGGCGCGCCTTTTTAAACCAAGGTTATGAAAACAAGATTAAATTGTAATGGGCCTATTAAAATTAGATTAAATATTCACGAACATAAACGAACAAATGAGACATGCGTTCATGTTCCTTCTTTTAACAAAATTTCAATTAATGTTCGTTCGTTTATTAAATAAACGAACTTCCCATCAAACTGTTCACTAACGTTCAGTTCGTTTACAGGCCTACTCAATGTATTCCTATCACTATTTATGGTCAAAATAATCATGTTGGTGGTGCAGCTAGGAGCTGTAAGAAAACTGATTATTTCGAAAGGAAAAATTCCTAACATGACCCTAGTGACAAGAGAGATTCCATAAATGACCCCCCCCCCCCTAATTGGACAATTTCCAAAATGACCCATCTCAATCCCATCTGCAGGATGAGATTCAAAGACCAATAGAAAACTGACACGTAGGCATCCAAACTCACCTTGTCGATGAGTTTGGATGCCTAAGTGTCACCTTCCCATTCGACGTCGAATCTCATCTTTGACGATGGATTTTTTTAGAACGGCAACTTTCTTGTATTTAAGCTACCGCACCCTCCAAATTTGGAGAGCTTCGATGCCCTACTCTGGTCATACTATGTTGTCTTAAGCGGGCTCATGCCGGCTTCAAAATTTGGCTTGGGCGTTCCAATGGGAAACCATACCGCCGACTGTCACTTGACAGTCGTTGTGCCACCAAAGAGCATAACTCTCTAGCGTAACACACGGTAGGACAAAAACTCGGGTGGGCTCAAGGTTCAAACTAACAACCTTCGCATAAGGCCTAACTCAAATCCTTCATTGCCGGTATCCACCCAAAAGTGATACAAGTGGGATTTGAACTTGAGTCTCCACCGGAGAACCCAAGCCTCCTACCACTAGGCCACATGTGGAGGATTTAGAAGGGTCTTTCTGCGTAAAGATGGAACGGGGGGTCATTTTGGGAATTTTCCCATTTCAATATTCAATTTATCAGATCATGAATCCCTAAAAATGAGTATTAAGAGCAAAATAATATATTCTAGTCAGTTCTAAATGTGAGAATCTGCAATAATAAAATACACAGAACAGAATATAAACTTTTACAACATGCTAAATTTGACAGACAGACAGACAAGAGCATATTAAAAGCTGCCTAATTCTGCAGAGTCAAAAGGCAAAAGCAAGTCAAAATTGATAACAAACCAAATCTGCAAAATCTCAGTAAACAAATAAATTATAAATACCAGAGTGAGAAGAAAGGCCAGAAGACCTTTTGGTAAGGATCACGCGGAGGTCATCACCATCATTGTTTCCATGAAAAAGGCAGATCAAAACAGCAGCTCTGTTAGGGTTAGGGTTTAGCTTCTGATCGCCGGTGAAATCGACTTGAGAAACGGAAACGCCTTTCTCGGCGGCTAGATCCGGCGGCTTGTAGAGACGGAGCTGCTGAGCTAACGCCGTTAGCCGCGATGAGATTAAGTTGGTGGTTGTCATGGTAGTGTTGTTGAGTCGAGTGATAATGATGCTATTGAAATTGATAGCTTTCTGAGCATGTGTGTGAGCTGGAATTTAGGTAGGTTTTCATTTCATTAATATCTGATCTTCTATACATTAGGAATGGGTTCTACTCTACTTGATTCACCTTTTGACAAAAGGGTGTGTCTGGGATTGCTTATTTAAGTGAAAAAGGACTTTTGATTAAACTTATGAAATTTTGAAAAGTAGTTTTTAATGGAATGTTTTGATTAGTTTATGTGTTAGGGGAAACCAAAATGACCAAATGAGACACTCTTTTTTAAAAGGAGTGTAATGGGGTTTAAGGGTGAGAGGGTGTAATAGATAAATCAAACTCATTAAGTTAATAAGTTACATATTCATAACTTTTCAAAACCCCTCTATTTAGCCTTCACCATAAGTTAAAATCCATAAGGCCTTATGGTTTGCCAAACACCTTATACACTTTATTAACTTTTTAAAAATTTTATAAGTTATAAGTCGATAAAAATAAGGAATCCCAAACACCCCTAAAAACAAAAGAGTCCTGAAGTGGTTGAAAAGGAAAAAAAGAAAGATTGTAATTTTATTAAACATAAAAAAATGTTAAATGTGAATAATAAGTTTTAAGAAAATTGAGGATAGAAGCAGTGTCATAAAAATCGCTAGTCGTTAGTCGGGCGGTGGGGTGAGGACTAACGATTAATCAGGATTAGTCGAGATTAATCGAATCGGACTTTAATGTATAATTTTTAGTTTTATATATACATGCACACATTTTTATATGTAGCTTTCAGTTTTATACATACAAAAACATATTTTGGTTGGAATCTCGCTTGAAACTGGGGATTTTGCTGAAATCTCCCGCGGAAAACGGTTGATTTTGGTCGGAATCTTGCCGGAAGCCGCCAATTTTGGTTTGATTTGATCAGAAACTGTCGATTTTGCCCGGATTTTACCATTGATCGATTAATTGGCCGACTAGCCCAAAATTAATCAGTGAAGTGGAGACTAGCGATTAATCGGGGATTAATTAGGTGACTAGTCGGGATTTTTGCAACACTGGATAAAAGGTATTGCTGTATGGGAGAGGGGGTGAAGCGGGATTGGCTAGATCGGTATTGAGCCAACTCGTTTTGTGGGTACGTCTCGAGCTATTGTTGATATGCGGCATGTTAACGGACACATGACTGTTAGATTGATTGTTATATACTTATGTGTTACAAAAGATTAAGTATTAAAATCAACTTCAGTGTAACATCATGTATGTACAAACTCAAGTCTTCAATTTGACTATGATACCTAAGGCCAAGGGTGCTCATACGGTGTATGGACATGGATTCAACGAGTGTGTCGTCGAGGCATACATGGCGTAAACACCATCCTTGGCGGAGTGATTAGACTATGTTGTCTATGTTGTTGCATTGTTTGGAACACAAATTGGAAGAGGTGTATACATCGATGATAGAATAATTTGTTGTGTTTTAGTAAATGGTTATGCGAATATCCACTCCTCATCTAGCACATTGTACATAGGCAGCTAAGATGTACCATGTTTTTATATTTTGTTTTGTGCTCATGAGTTTTATTTCATATGTTTTGTACCTAAAACTTAATGAGTATTCATTTCATATTATATGACTTGTTTGGTTATATTATGTTTTATATCAGTTATTACATGATTAGTTTGATCATTTCGTTTAGCTTTATGGTAAACTTCGTGTTTAGTTTATCCTAAGAACTTGTCTCAGTCGTGATACTTCGTCTTTTTGCACAATAGTATTCTAGGGTTATCCAGACGGACATTGAGGAGAGAGATAGAACATTTAGCAAATCTAGTTTTAATCAGCATAAGTTTCTTTTCCAACTTTTGGATGGTTTTGGAATGTCTAACTTCTACTTATTTCATAAAGTTGCTTTTCTAAATTATAATCCAGATCTATTAAGACGTGTTCAGTGGTGGATAAAGAAAGGAAATAAGTGACTTTTTGACGGTGAAGATTAGGTAGCTTTAGTAGAGTCAACCTTAGGCATATTTTGTTGCATGTGAGATGTAGAATGTTGAGCAAAAAGAAGACGAGAAATTCATAAAACTAGCTTTCGCAAAGTTAACCTTAGGTCGGCATACCTTGAGATTCTAGATCTGAATTATTTGTCTTAAGGGTGAGGTTAATGTTACCTGATCTTATTGGTCCATCATATGTATAACTTGGATGGCCAATGTAACTTGTTTTAAATAGGTTAAATCGAACATGTCATGCTTTAATAAATGTGTAACCCACACACATAACCCGTTTAATAAATAGGTTGACCCGTTGATTCATAAAAGAGATTTAAGAAGAGTTTGTATTTGAATGTAGTTATTTAAAAAAGTGTTGTTTATTATTGATTTTTGAAAAATTTACTTAGGTCGGGATCACCTTGTCAAATAGATCACCTTCCGTCAGATGAATAGAAGATGGTGATCCCGTCTACACACTTAGACCATGTGATATGGTGACTAATGAGGTGTAGGGGGCCGGGTCCCTGCCAATTAACCTTCTTTTTCACGTTAAACACCATTACGAGTTTGAGGAGGTGACGCTATTGTGGGAAAGAAGTGTGGGGCCAGACGATGTTTACTCGATCAAAATCTTTTTTCTTTAGTTGTTTTTTGGGTTTTTGGTTAATTCTTCATTATCTTCGTGACAATAACATTTATTATTTTGAATTTCATTTTTTATTGTTTTGTCATTCACAAGATTTAAACTTTTACCCTTTAGAAGGACAAGTTCTTATCTTAACTCTTTCATATCACTAGACCAAAAACTCTTTGGCTATTTACTTTTCATTTAACTATTCTCTTCTACAAATAAATTGTTTTGTTTTGTTTTTTTTAAATTATACTTATCAACTTTATTCGTGATTTTCAACTACCCTTTTTTCAAAAGCCTTTTCCATATGATTTCTTAAATCTTAAGCTAAATATAAACCCAAGCAATAGATCAATTACAAGAAAATGATCATTTATTTTGAGTTGTATTAGTCCCTTTTAAATGTCACCAAGTCAATTTTACATGATTTAATCTTAAGCTAAATATATAAACCTAAGTTTATTAATTGAGAATGAATGACAATGAAATAAAACAAGCAATAGATCAATTACAAGAAAATGATCATTTAATTTGAGTTGTATTAGTCGTTTTTAAATGTCACCAAGTCAATTTGATATAATAACATTTACATATAATCACTAAACACGTCGACATAAACACGACACAAACATGACTTGATTTAAAATGTGCATCGATATATAAACCAAGAGGTTAGTTTATTTCACACGAGAAACACATTAACTATATCTAGTATCTCTAGTATCACCTTAGCATCGAAAATCTATCAACCTGTAATTCCATAAACACAACCTTCTAAAACAAAAACCCACAAACATGTAAACTCAATTTATCAATTGATTTCAAGAAACCCAATTTCACTACCAAGTACCCATACATGGTGGAAACAAACAAACCCACTAATCCTTAATTAAAACACATACCCTTGATCATATCTCCTGTCATCTTCTTTCTCCTGGATCTCCAGAAACAAAAAGCATCAGTATATAGATAACAATGGAAACCCTAATAATCGAACAAGTTAATCGATCATTACCGCTTCTTGAACTCGAACCCCTTGCTCAAAACAAACACCCGGTAACCCATAACTTTCAGGAGGGTTCACAAATTCAAAACCTTCAGCTTCATTGTAATTAGGGTTCCAAGAAAACTGCCGAATATTCGTTGACAACGGGACGTTAGAATCTTGAACAATAGGGATCAGATTTGCATCTTGTGATTGACATTTGTTAAAGCTAGTTACTTGATCTTGAATCATATTTTCTTGGCTTGGGAGACTCGAAGTTCGATGAAACGCCTGTGAGAGATTGAAAACACAGTTTGCGGTATCCGGTAACAGCAAATCATGAAGATGATGATACTGATCACCGTTTAACACATCGATAGCGGCTTTAGCTTCCTTCATGAGCCAATCAATGGCATTACTAGGACGATCAAACCCTAACCGGTCTTGCACATCATAGAACTGAATTGCAGTGTTGGCTGATAACCGAATGCGCCGATCCCTTGACCCTTTTGCCGTACATATCTTGCTGCGTTTATCTTTCACGCCACGGTGAATGGACGACGCGTTCTTTGGATATATCTTTCTTCATTGCATATTTGTTTCTTGAAGCATGAAACATTAAACATGCAAACTGGTACTTTGAAGTGGTTTATAAATGGCTATCTTGGTTACACACAGTATGTGTGTGTGTGTGATGATGGACACATGCATGTTGAAGTGAACATGCATCATGGGTGTTTGTTAATTTGTCGAAATGATTGTGGGAGACTGAGTTGGTACATGTTCAAAAGTACGCATGGCATGAAAAGATAGAATGTAATGTGGGAGTGTTTGGAAAGTGATTATCATGATTTTGATGATTATTAATCTTTTCAACCTGGCTGCTTTATGTTTTTTTAATGAGTGCTTTTAATTATTAATTGAATGTAGGGTGAATTATTAACTGCATTTGACCTAGAATGAACTTTATGAACGAACAAATGTTTATTTAAAGAGTGTCTGAAAATCTACTTTTATAATAAACAAAAATGTTGGTTGAACAATAAACTTATTAGTTGGTCTAATAGTTTGCTAAGTGGCATTCTCATGTTTAACCTATAATTTCTAATTAAATTTATTAATTTAAAACTAAAATTTAATTAAGATTTAAAATATTCCTTATTAGCCTTATCATTATCCCATTCATTCCTTATCTAGCCTTATTGTGGATTACAACTAAGGGAGTTTGATTTATATTATAAAGTCATGTTCATTATACCACCCCTTTTATTGATTATGATTGCCCAAATGACTTATTTAATCTTCTCACAAACCTGAAGTATATTGACTCTTGGTTTATATTTTGTTCCAAGTTGTATGCAATAGATCTCCTTTGTCAATGACAAAGTTGGATGTTACCATGATAAAAACATGATCAGAAGCATTAGCGAGTTGGGTAGACACCAATTAATCAGATTATTCTAGGTTATTTTGACCAAAAAACCTTATTTACAAGATCAACAACATAAGCGGGTTGGGTAGAAGGTTAAAGTGACTAATTTCGTATGAACCAGTTGGAATCGGAACATTACTTGTCCAGTATTTTGATTAGCAATATGAGTGTTACATATGAATACAAAAGTCTTATTATTTTGAAATTGAGCTGAAAAAGAATTTAGCCAATCTTTCCTTACTTTTTTTCCTCTCTATTTCGATCTATTGACTGATTATGAATGTAGAAATCAAACTAAATGAATGAGACAAGTGTTGGGTATTAAATCATAGTTAGTTTGGTTATTTTTGTTGTGAATTGCAGGTAATAATAGAAGCAATAATTGAACATCAGATGGCCTTATCAATGTTTAGGGAAACTAGCAATTAGTTCAGATAAAAAAATTGTATATGATTTGTATATGCTTTGTTGTTATATAACGTATGGTTTGTTAATGTTTCGGTAAAACTGGAGCAATTTATTTGTATATATAAAATTTGCAACTTATTTGTAATTTAGAGATTTATGAACTTTTCGTTTTTCAATATTATATGTTATACGTAATTTTAATCATATAATGTATTTAAAGATTTATCAAATATATTGTTTTCATTGACTAACACATGTAATACACGGGTTCCTAACCTAAGAGTTAATAAATAACAAACAGGTCAGTAAAGCCCTTAAAGTTTGTGTTAGGAATGTTGAAAATTTATTTAAAAGGAATTAGCAATCAAACAGGTTAGTTCAAAAAACACCATCCGGTGTCCCTCGGGCCCGACAAAAAACACCCAAGCTCGGGGTCACCACATTGATTCGAGAAGGAGACAAAGAAGAAGAAAAAGCGCGAGAAGCAGAGCAAATTGGTGCTGAATGGCTTGGGGTGGGTGGGAGAACACCCCGCCTCCTTCAGGGCCGAAGAAAGATAATCGGGGTGGAAATTGGTAAATGGAGGGCTTATATTATTATTCAAGTGATATATATATATTAAAGCCATTTTCTTTAAAATTACTCAAGTGTTCCTTATTTAAGTTTATTACACACAAATTATGAATTTGTTGTGGTTCTTGTCAATGTGCTAACCTTACATGTTAATAACGTAACATTAAAGTTTATGTTAGGACTTAGGACTTAGGACGCACTGATCACAATGTATGTGAAACTGGTATAGTAAACTCCAAGACTAGCATAATTGGCAACTTGTTGAACTGTTGAAGTACTATTGGGATTCTCCATGAATATGGTGATACTTCAAAGGTTGTCATCTGAATGGTTAAAGTTTGGTATGAATCATTCAGATTTATTGTTGTTGCTGAATGAGACAGATGTTCATTCAGATCTGAATGAACCAAACATCCCCTTAGATAACTTCTTAACTGTGCATGGAATTTACTTCTAGATTAAAGTACCCCGAGCATAACATCAATAAGCCAACAAAGACAAAGTGCATTCTCTAAGAATGATAAATTATTATCTATGAAATTCAAATGGAAATCGATTATGAAATTCGAAAAATTGATTCATTTATATAGGTGTCGAGCCAATAAAATGACTGGGGTGAATTGTCGGCTATCACAACGTTTTATAAACAACTATGATAAACTTCTTTCAGTACCAAAGTGTTAAGATCCTACTAAGTACAAGATGACAACACATCTTTGTTAATCAACTCATAAGCCACACATATATACAATTGCCACCACATGAACTAAGCTGTTACCGCATGAACAACGTTGCTAATAATTTTCATTATCCGTTGACCTTCAATAACCAAGTTGCTATCGGGCAGTAACCAAGTTACACCCCAAAAATGGCCAACCCTTTAACCCTGTCAAGGCGCTGTCTTAGACTTAACAGGGTTAACCTTCAGTTAGTGTGTGATTGTTGGTGAAAAATACGTTTAAAGTTGAGACTGTTTGTAAATATTTATTGAGATCGAATTTCGATTAATAAGTCAAAGTTGGGCTTGTATTATTGGCAGGCACATGGAGCCCATGACTAATTGAGAAAAGAGATACGTAGCAACCGAATAACATTAACATCACCCAGATTGATTTCCTTCCTGGTTCTAGGGCACAAAACAGTCAGTTGATACAACTTATTATTATTATTATTATTGTTATTATTATTATCATAATTGCTTCGAATTCAATTGGAGCTACGATGTCTTCTCGACACGCTGATGGCGACGGTGGAGGTTCTTCGCCTTACGATTTATTTGAAGAACGTGATTCTCAATTTCTCAAGGTTCATTTTCATACTTTTTGTTTCCTTATAATAATTTGTTCATGATCAATCGCAATTAGTATAAATTCAGCTGAATTTGAGTTTAACTTAATAAGTTGATGAATGATGATGTTATGTGTATTATATTAATCACTAGTTTTCGACAGGCATTCACACTAGCAGTTTCTGTGTACATAATTTGTTTTTCAGAACCAGTAGCTCATCTGTTAGGTATAAAATTGATATGCCTTCACTCGCAATCAAAAGAAGAGTGTGAGCTGTTTTACTTTACATAGGGCCTCAACATTTTTGTCTATAACTTCTGTATTCATGATTTATGATGTTTATATTAGGACTTGATTCGTGGTCAATAATCCAGATAACATACGTATATTATTCCCTGCGTGTTTTTCATGACTGATGATGTGGTGTAACGTGGCTTCGCAGACATGTTTTGAGATACTGTAACGGGATTAGAACTGTCCATATGTTTATGATTGCATTTCCTTTACTTGTTTGGTAATTGATCATCGATTCCAACAGTGTACCAAACAAACCATTATAGAATTAAGGCTGTGATCAGATGGATTTCAAGTTTTCTGAATTTTGAAGTTATGTTGTCGTTTATAGCAACTTGGAATACACAAATGGTTAACTCGGCATGAGTGTAACCTTTAATAACAGGCTAGGATAGCTTGCTGCTTTCGTTGCTTTTAGTGAGTTAAGATCATACTGAAAGAAGTCAAAAACTAAGTTGATACAATGGCTAATTTAATCTGAAATACAAACTTACATAATCTCTAACTTGCTTTTGTTAATTTGCTTCTTGTTAAGCTTTTCTCCCTTTCTAACAAGTAAACATCTCTGGACTCCAGAGTCTGGAGTTAGTTACCAATGTAAGATGATGTAGTTCTTTTAACTTTATATATTTTATGTGATTGTGTATTATGTACTGAAGTTAAACCACTTGTAACTTAAATTTCTCAAGTTCACCTCAAGGATAATGGATACTGCTATTGCAATTATCTTTAAATGCATTTTTTCTTGCAATATGATAGTTGTTCCATATTTGTCGAGTTTGTTTTCTTTTGTGATACTATACTTTTTTTTGTTTATTAGTTTTCATGGCTTGTTTTTCCTTTAAATATGATCTTATTTTTTTAGCAGCACAAAGTTCGTGAAGACAGTGAGAGATCAAAGACTAGGGATCGGGACCAGGATCGTGATCGGAACCGAGATCGTTATCGGGACCGTGATCGAGATAGGGGGAAAGATCGAGACAGACGACACAGGGATTATCCAGAAAGAAGTGGCAGGGATAGAAATGATGATGATGGGCGTTCCAGGAATCGTGACTATAGCAGGTGAATATTGGGATTTTTCTGATCATTTTTTTTTCTTTTTAAATAAGTTGGCCAAAAAAAGAGAATCGATAGTTTATAAATAAAGAAGAGAGTTATTTAATATTACATGCTGCATTTTGTGGGTAATGATTCTGAACCATGGGCCTATGAACACACAATTTACTTATGCAGGCGCCATGATTATGATCGAGATAGAGAAAGACATCACAGACACAGATCACGTTCTGCATCACCTGATCGATCTAGAGAATCTTCTAGATCTCGCTCTAAAAGGTTTTTGCTAGCTTCATTTAAACATATGCTATTATCTGAAATCTAAGTGATGCTTATTTGGTTGTGTACGTCATGCACTCTTTTATAGACTATAAATTTATCTTGATTCTGGAAACTAGGCATTAATAATATTTGAAACACTAGATCAATATGTAAATATGTGTACACAAGTTCTAGTTTCAGTTATTATCCTGTTACACTGTATCTTTCTCTACAGCAAGAGGACAAGTGGTTTTGACATGGCACCTCCTACTGCTGCAACTTTGCCTGGTGCAGTCGGTTAGTACTTAATACCTTCATCTTACACTATTATGCTAGTAGCTTTCCTTGTATACGTATCACATTGGTTTATATACCCGTGCTGCTTTTGTTCTGTTTAATTTGTGTCATATTGTATTGTTAATTTGTTTATTACCAAAACTGAGGACAATTGTTGTGTTGTTGGCTGTTGCGTGTGGTTTTGTATGTGTTTTTGGGTATGATATTGGTAAAAGAAGACAATGTTGGGCTACCTGGTACCCACCACTGTAGATTTTTTGTTGAACGAGGAATTCAGTCAATGCTCCTTCAATTAGCTGGATCTCCAGACGTATGATTTGGTACACTTGCAATTGTTTTCAAGCATCTGCAGTGACAGAAATTAATTTCTAATATTAGTACTGAATCATGTATAAATCTAGGTAAGGACTAGGTCTATTATACTTTTGTCCTTGTACTTTTGTATAATTGATGCATATCAAGATAAACTTCTAGTTGTTTTTCTACAAAAATCACCAGTTTTTCTTTTCCTTGCTTAATGAATACTATATTTTTATATGTTTTAAATTAAGCAGGACAAGTGGCAGATGCTCCTCAATCAGTGCCTGGAATGTTCCAGAACATGTTTCCCTTTGGGACGGCACAGGTAATTGTTGTTTAATGGATAAAAATTTTGTTGGATTGTTTTGTTCCTTTCTGTGTTTTGACTTTGACTATCTTAAAACCAGTTGGGAGGCCTTCCCTTGATGCCTGCTCAGGCGATGACTCAGCAGGTATGCATGCAATGCTTGATTACTTATTTGTTTTTAATAAAGTTTAGATATCAAATTTCACAGTTTGGTGGATGATCATTTTTTGTTTCTTATAGGCCACAAGGCATGCACGTCGAGTATATGTTGGTGGCTTGCCACCACTGGCTAACGAACAGGTTTTACATCTACCTAAGGGTGATTTAATCAGATTGGACCGTGCTGGAACCGTGAAATTTATAACATTAGAACTGAGATCTGGACTAAAGGAAGTGGGTTGGTCCTGGGTATCGGGGGTCACGCGGGTCGATTCTCACAGGACAGATTGTCTGGACTTTAGGGTTCTGGGCTGCCACTTTAATGTTTTGGGTTGTATAAAAGCAAGGTTATGGGCTGCTACAGTTGTTTCAAATTATATTCAGCATGTTGTTTTCATGATTTTACGATAAAAGAGAAGGTTATAATGTAATTATATTTTCATTTAGCAGTACTTTAAATAAGAAAAAACATATTCAAATTATTGTTATTTGAATATGTTTTCTTTTTCTTTAATTTGAAGTACTATTATTTGGAAATGGAGTTGCATTGAAAAAAACTGTATGGGAGTGTGAAAAATACATACTGGCAGCCCATTTGTAACAAATGCATATGGTTCAGAACAGTTGTAGCAACATAATCTTATCTTTTGGTAGATCAATCATTGAGATGTTGGCCTAGAACCTTAAAAGAGCCAAGCTGTATTACCAGTGAGGACCAACCCGTGACCAATCTACTTTTTTCTTGTTCTGTTCTGATATTAACAGTTTCATGGTTCTGTTTCGGCCCGTTAATCACCCCTACTCAGTACTGAGTTCTTTTTTTACTTTCATTTACCCCTTTTGTATGTTTGGAGCAGACAATAGCAACCTTTTTTAGCCATGTTATGACAGCCATAGGAGGAAATTCTGCTGGGCCAGGTTGGTTAAGCTTCATTAACTTGAAATTTATTTTGGTTTATTAGTATACACACATTTCTTTTCTTTTATTTGATTGGCTATCATTAATATATAAAGCTTAATTCAATATTCTAATAGCAGGTGATGCAGTAGTTAATGTCTACATTAACCATGAAAAGAAGTTTGCGTTTGTAGAGATGAGAACGGTTGAAGAAGCAAGTAATGCCATGGCATTAGACGGGATCATCTTTGAGGCATGCACAATTTCCATTGAACCTTTTTCATTCACTTGCTTATGCACACATGCTAGCTATTTCCTCATTTGATACTTTTGCTTTTTATCAGGGAGTGTCTGTTAGAGTCAGAAGACCTACTGACTACAATCCTTCACTAGCTGCAACACTCGGTCCAAGTCAACCAAATCCAAATCTTAATTTAGCTGCTGCTGGTCTTACCCCAGGGTAAGTTTGTCTTTTCTTATTGATTCTTATCACGCAACTATTATTTTGTTGTTAGTTATTATGTTTTGATTCGTCACCCTGAAGCCAAGTTTACTTTTTTTGTTATAATTAGTGGCATTGGTGGAGCTGAAGGACCTGATCGCGTATTTGTTGGGGGGTTACCGTATTACTTCACTGAGGTACAAATAAGGGAGTTGCTAGAATCCTTTGGGTATGTGCTTTATACATGCTGCTCTATATTTATATTGTTGCAACAAAATATTTATTAGAATGTACTTATGATGTAATGTAAACGTTTAATGATACAGAACGTTGCGTGGGTTTGACCTTGTTAAGGACAGAGATACTGGAAACTCAAAAGGGTACGGGTTCTGTGTCTATGAGGTAAAGAATGCCAAAATTTCTCTTTAGCTATTTATTATAATTATAACTCTATTTTATCATTTTAATAAAAATGAGTTATAACTTGCCTTCAGGATCAAGCAGCTACAGATATTGCTTGTGCTGCACTGAATGGATTAAAAATGGGTGATAAAACATTGACGGTCAGGCGTGCAACCATCAGGTTTGTGTGTAAAAGTAGCTTATATTTGTCAGGATGATATTTGATAGCATCCGCATTTTCTCGTCAAAACATGATTGCAATTAGAGGTGGCAATGTGAGAGTGGGTTGGGTTGGATTTGGCCATTTGGGTGATGGGTTAGAATGGGTATGGGGTCAGGATGGATTTTTAAAATAGAGGGTTAGGATTGATATGGGTCAAGATGGGTAAAACTAACCCATCTTGACCCAAGTGAAGGTTGAAATACAAAGGGTTTTAAAAACCCCTCAAAAAAATATTCAAAAAAACTATTAAAAAAAATAATTACTCAAAATATAAATAAAAAACGCAAAATGTAAAATAACTAAAATATTTCCCCCATCATCCTCGTTCATTAAAAAAAACGTATTTGTAACGGTTCAGGTTCGAGTTTTTCGGTATTTTTCCGGTTCGGTTTTGTTTTTTTTCCTTTTCATTTTGGTCGGTTTCGGTATATGCTCGGTTTCAATGATTTTGTTTTCGATTACTCGATTTCTATTCTGTTTCGTGGGCTTTGTTTAAAATAAAATTGGATGGAGCTTGTTTTAGTCCATTCCCGGTTTCGTGGGTTTCAATGACTTCGGTTTCGATTTCTCGGTTTTTTCGGTTTCAGTGTTGTTTCGTTTTTGGCAGTTTTTTCGGTTTCGTTTCGTTTTTTTTGTTTTGTTTCGATTCATTTTGTTTTATTTTGGTCGGCTACGTTTCAGTTTTTTTATTTCGTTTTGTTAAGCTTTTGGTCAGTTTTTCGGTTTCATATCGGTTTTTTTTTATCGTTTTTGTCGTTTTTCTATTCCGGTTCAGTTTCGTTTCATTTTTTTTGTTTTGTTTTGGTCGGTTCGGTGTTTCTGATTCGCTTTTGTCAGCTTTTCAATTGAATTTCGTTTTTTTTTGTTTCGATTTGGTCAGCTTTTCCGTTTCATATCGGTTTTTTTTGTTTTTGTTTTGGTCGTTTTTCTATTTCGATTCAGTTTTGTTTCGGTTTGGTCGATTTGGTGTTTTTGTTTAGTTTTGGTTAGCTTTTTGGTTGCATTTCGATTTTTTTGTTTCGTTTTGGTCACTTTTTCGGTTTCATTTCGTTTTTTTTTTGTTTCGTTTTAGTCGGTTCGGGGTTTTTGATTCGTTTTGATCGTTTTTTGGGTTTCGGATGAGTTTTGTTTCGCACGTGATAGTTTGGGTATTTTGAATTAGGTAAATTTTGGATAACTTGGGTATTTTGTTTTGACCCATTTTAACCTATAAATGAAACTCACTCGTATATTTCCTACCCATCCTGACCTCCTTGAAGAATTTTTTTGATCCATCCTAACCCGTTTTACTTTTAAAGCTTATCCATCTTGACCCAAAACAATCCATTTGGGTTGGGTTTGCCACCCTTAATTGCAATTCAATAAATGATTAAAAGTTAAGCAGGATATTTTTTTTATTTTTTACAGCAGTGGACAGATGAAATCGGAACAGGAGACCATATTAGCCCAAGCGCAACAACATATAGCTATGCAGGTACATCGGAACAAACTTCACATCTTTTAGTTGCATAATAATAATAATATAGTATTATCATTACTCTTGATACATGATAATTATAATAATAACAATAATAATCAGAGTAATAATAACAATATCTGCTTTTGGTTTGTAGAAAATGGCCTTACAGGTTGGTGGATTTAATCTTCCTAGAATGCCTAGAGGACCCGAGGAGGTTCCAACTAAAGTTTTGTGTTTGACCGAGGTAAAATACAAAGCCACCCAAACATATGCTTAAAACCAGTTATTTAGTACATATTTATTTATAGAATTAATAAATATGATTATGGCATTTGGTTGCAATGAAGGTGATAAGCGTGGATGAATTGATGGATGATGGAGAATACGAAGAAATATTAGAGGATATGAGGGAAGAAGGACGGAAATTTGGTAACAAACATCCTCATATCTCATTAATGTTGGAATTACGTTTGTTGTTTTATAAACCATAACCTCTTCGTTGTTTTGAAATTTGTAGGTGATTTGACGAATGTTGTAATCCCTCGCCCTGATCCAAATGGAGGACAAGTTGTTGGTCTTGGGAAGGTATGTATAAAATGTGTAAATCTGTAGTTAATGTCAAAGCCACACTTTTTATATAAATTAATTAATATCAGTTATGTTTAATACAATAAGCAATTGTATATCGTCAGGTATTCTTGGAGTATGCCGACCCCTCTGATTGTGCCAAGGCAAAGGATTCTTTGAGTGGGCGGAAGTTCGGAGGGAACGTGGTGACTGCGGTCTACTATCCGGAGGATAAATATTATCAAGGCGAATACGGGGCTTAGGTTATTTGTCTTTTACGAAAATATTTTATTTTGTTTTATATATCATACATTAATTTGAAAAATGAAACCACCAAGACTTGTTTTGATATATTGTAACCAGAAATATTTTGTGGACTTGTAGCGGTCGATTTTTGTCTAAATTGTTTTACATCTAGATCCCCTCACATGCATTGCGACGAAGGGTAAAATTGACATTTCATCTTATTTGTACATACTTGGCTCCAGGGGCGGACCCACATAGTGTGGATCGAGGTCCCGGGACACCAATGTTTTTTAAAAATTTATTAGAAGCGGTATATTAAATTTTTTGAGGACCCCATAAGATTTAATACTTGGAACCCATACTATTAATGTTGATGTGGTCTGGTGGAAAGTCCCTTGTTTTATCTTTGAAAGGTCATGGGTTCAAGTCTTACAAGGCTCAGTTTTTGGTTTTTTGTGTTAATCAATCATTTGATTGCTAATGTTGCAATGATAACTTTGGAAACATTCAAACACCTCTAAAATACATATCATTGTTTTCAACTTTATGCATGGTTTTCTTTAGAAACATTCAAACACTTTAAAATATCAGTTTTATTTTTCACTAGTTTAAGTTAATGGTTTTCAACACATGCTTATGAAAGGGTGGATCTAGATTCTATCTCAAAAATGTTTAAGAAAGGGAAAACAAAGTGTTTATGTGTCAACCCGACCCATTTTGACCCGTTCAGGTAGTGATGATTGAAAAGAAAGTTTTATTATGATATTGTTTTTTATTATGTTCTTCGCCTCGACCCGACCTGAACAACGACCGACCCGAAAAATTTGAACACCGAAAATATGGGACCCCATTGGCAAAAAATCCTGGGTCCGCCACTGCAGTTGGCTCTTTACTTTCTATTTAATGTTAAGCATTAATTTAATCTTAAGTTTTGTTTTACAATTTGTAAAAATGGTCTCTCAAAAGTCAGAAGTTGCAATGAAGAAGAAAATATGTGTTTTCTTATTATAGTTTTAACGGAGAAATACAATAATAGTAAATGTATTTATTTTAAAAGGTTATTTAAGTAAATTAAAATACTAAAAGCTAGTAGCTTTTTCTAAACTAGTAGAAGCTTATGTGATGGTGTAGAGGTGCACAAATCGGGTTTTTAATACCCGGGTTCGGGTATGAAACCGGTTTCGGGTATGATCGCGTATTGAGAGAAATCGGCTAGGGTATTGACGAGAAAAACTCAACCCTATGTACCCGGGTAGGGTATAATCGGGTTCGGGTATTGGAACCGGGTACGACCGGGTATTAATACCCGGTTTTAAATTTGTAAATTATTTATTCATTTTTAAATTTGTTTAAAATTCAAATTTCCTTTGTAATTAATAAAAGTAATTATACTATATTACAAAAACCATAAATCCACTTAAGTACAAATTATTTACTATATGCATTTTAAAAAAACTTAAACATAAAAGTTGTGAAGTAAACATAAAAATATACTATAAAAACTCATGTATTATTTCGGGTATTAGAAAACTGTTATCGGGTATCTGGGGTAACCGGGTATGGGTATAGGGTATGACCGGTTTCGGATATTTACGGGTATAAATCAGGTACGGTTCCGGGTACGAGTATTGAGCTCAAAAGGCATACCCTATCCATACCCTACGGGTAGGGTCGGTTCCGATTTCGGGTATTGAATACCAGGGTATAAAAAAAAAACCGGTTCCAGGTATTTTTTTCGGGTCCGGCTCCGGGTACGGGTTTTTTGTGCACCTCTATGTGGTGTGCTTTACCGGCTTATGTGATTATGTAATAGTAATAATAAATGTATTTATTTTGAAAGGTTATTTAAGCTAGTAGAAGCTTTAAGCTTTTTCTCCTGACCTAATAGCTTCAAAATTCTTGAACCAAACAAGGATTTTAATTGAGTAGAAGTTTATCTTGAAGCTAGAAGCTCCTAAAAGCTTCATGCCAAACATACCCGTAATAAAATGAGGGATCACATTCGGAAGAAAGCATGGCTACTTTATTCTTAAAAAAAGTTATGTGAATGATATGCAAATAGCAAAGTGTGTAAATTGTATGTTTTGGGTAATCTTTCGTCCCTTCCAATAATTAGGTGAGCTCGGGCTTGACTTAACCCAGTTTGCACCTTTAAAATAAATAATTAATTTATTAAATTTATTACAAAAATAACAAAAAAGAAGCATAAATAACTAAACAGACAAAATAAATAAATATATATAATAAAATAAAAATCTATATTCAAAATTATACGTTTATAAAAAGTAACCGATTAGCTAACTAGTTGTTTTAAACCCAAGCGTTGCAGCATAGACTCGGTTTGTATACCAACCGCATTTTGTTCGAAAAAAAATCAGACCCTAGGATTTGAACTCGGGTCCCCTAGGTTGTAAACACGGTGTCTGGCCAGCATGTCTATCTTACTGCATTAGCAACAATTAATATCATATAGGAACCAACAAATGGAAGACTTAGAAGAAATTTAAAACTCGTAGAAAATTCTATAAACCTACATAGATATGATTTAATAATAAAAAATATAAAATGGCTATTTGTTAAATATAGAAGTGAAAACGTGGGCTTGGGCTTAAACATAGAACATATATAACATACAACATAACCTCATTCTCATTCGGAATGGCAGAGCTTGCTTTTGACGTTTTGGAGGAGGTGCTGATACTATTGGATGTGAAAGATCTAATCCGATGCAAGAGCGTGTGTAAGTCATGGCAAAATTTAATATCCACTCCTCGCTTTGTTAAAGCTCACTTGAACCATAATATTAAAAGTGATCGTGACAACCAACAACTTGGACATAGAAGGATCCATCCATATGCTGGAGGTGACCTGTACTTGAATTATTTTGTTGGTTCTTGTAATGGCCTCGTATGCATTAACCCTATTGTTGGTGAGTTTCTTGTAATAAATCCTTCCACTAGACAACAGAGGATACTGCCAACACTGCCGAATTGGTTCAATAAAAAATATATGTTAAGGCACATAGAATGTTGGGGTTTTGGTTATGATTCGTCTTCAGATGACTACAAGGTTGTAGCCGGGTTTAGGAAAGATCGTGATACAAAGCAAACAACTTTTCATGTGTTGACATTGAAATCAAATACTTGGAAAGTTATTGGAGAATTGGAGTACCAGAATATGTATGTTCGTAAGGGTATCTTATGTGATGGTGTGCTTTACTGGTTCATTACTAATGAAAATGATAGAGAGAGAATTATTATTTCTTTGGATTTATCTACGGAGGAACTTAAAGAAATTCCCCAACCAGATGATGCTGATTATAACAACAGTCCTTTCTGGAAACACCGACTCGGGCTTGTACAAGACTGTCTATGCATATATACATGTTTTTCCCATGAGTCTTCCAATATATGGGTAATGAAAAACAACAAGTGGGAACTGTATATTGATCTTCAGCAGAGAAAGTATGATGTTGTACACCACTTGAACAGAGTGTATGATTCACAAAACAAGACGGGTTATGTCTACACTTTCAGACTTGGTGATGGTTTCCGTGAACCCTGCAATGGGGACTATATTAGTTCTAGTATATTTGTTAAGAGCCTCGTATCTCCACATTTCCAAGTTGATGAGGGACCAAACAAGGTTCCATCTAAATGTCTCTTCTTTTAATACAAAAACACACACAAATATATATTGTTTTAATTTTGTGTTTGTATATACAGGAAGATAATAAGGCTGCTGAAAGTTGTAACACAAAAAAGAGAGAGAGGAATAGGAGCAAGATGTCTCGTAAGCAAGTAAAGGTTGCCCGTTGATATACATTTTATCTGCTACTGTATTACAAGCTGCTCTTATTCATATTTGTTATTCATTACTAATAAATTGGATGGACCTATGTTTCATTTTCGTTAACAAATAGAATGGTCAACTACTATTAAGCTTTGCATATGCAAGTATATACTTTCGACCCAACAATGTGAGGAAATGCATGCTAGTGATAGTTTGAGTACTTTATTTGAGAATTGATTTATTTTGGATTATATGCTTTTATTTTCCTGTCTTATGCAATTTGTACCATAACTTGGAAATTGACCAGTCCTCCTGTTAATCTACATATATAATAATATGTATTACCTGAGCAACTTTAATATTGGCATTTCTCCCGTTAAACCTCTAATCCATTTATCTTGAAGAATTATATCAGTAATTTACACAGATGGTCGATCATTGTGGTTTGAGCAAAATTGACCCTTTGGGTACTAACGTTTAGAAGTAATTAGATTGGGGTATGTGGTTTCGATTTTGTAATAAGTTTAGGGTCTAAGGTTAACTTTCGTTAATTTTTCTATTAAGTTTGGGTAAAGTGACCATTCCACCCTTGTTTATAACTAGATGGACTATTTATGTAGTTAACATTATTAAGTATAAAGGCTATTACAATGTTCTATACATGTTTTTTTTCTTGCAATATGATAGTTGTTCCATATTTGTCGAGTTTTTTTTCTTTTGTGATACTATACTTTTTTTTGTTTATTAGTTTTCATGGCTTGTTTTCCCTTTAAATATGATCTTATTTTTTTGGCAGCACAAAGTTCGTGAAGACAGTGAGAGATCAAAGGCTAGGGATCGGGACCAGGATCGTGATCGAGACAGACGACACAGGGATTATCCAGAAAGAAGTGGCAGGGATAGAAACGATGATGATGGGCGTTCCAGGAATCGTGACTATAGCAGGTGAATATTGGGATTTTTCTGATCATTTTTTTTTCTTTTTAAATAAGTTGGCCAAAAAAAGAGAATCGATAGTTTATAAATAAAATATGTAGGGGCTTTTATTAGGTTTCCAACAGTTATTACTTAACTTTCAAGCGGGATTTTCAAAACATAATATATATTAGTTGAATAAGTTTATTCTCAATTTATATGTGTATATTCATATATTGTATATTCGTATATTTTTATTTCATGTATGTGTAATTGTGTATATAATTAAATAACATGCATTAATTTTCTCTCTTGTTTTTCTATACAAATTGAGGAAGCAATAAACTAAGAAAAGGAAAGGGAATGGATTTTATATTATGGCTGATTTTTTTCATTTTTGGTGTTGGTTGCGGTATTATGGTTTTGGTATAATAGATAACTGATTGTCCGTATCGTACCGCTACATAGTTTAGTGGAGATTTAAAAAAAAAAGAACAAAGAGATACCAAAGCGAGTACCGTACCCAAAGTACATGTACCCGTACCCACACCCCTACCTGTACCCATACCATATAATTCGGGTACGGGTATGGGTACCAAGATTTACTGACTTTAGGTACGGGTACTTTCGGGTAAAGGTACAGGTATATGTACGGGTACGGTCCCGATCTCATCTTTACATCAACCTGTCGTCTTTTCTCAACTCGGCCACCATTATTCGCCAAGATCCAACTCGGTCAAAAGTCGGAGTACTCGGCCTCCAAGGTCAACTCGGCCACCATTTTTTATTTATTTATTTTTTAGTAAAAAATTAAAATAACAACAAAACATGAATTTTTTGAATTATTTTTTTTTCATATGAATTATGTTTATTTTGTCGTGAGTTGTGCTTGTCTTAACATCTATATAATATCAATAATTATTTTGTGATATATTTATCATGTCCGTGTATAAGCCGAGTACACCCGAGTACTCCGAAAACTCCCTACAAGGGGGTCAGCCGCCTAGGGACTGCCTAGCGAGTTTTACAACACTGCAATCCAAAAAATTATATAAATATTAAGTACGAATAATATAAAACAATCCCGTAATATGGGGTATAAAAACTAATTTATATATATATATATATATATATATATAAATAGACTAAAATAAATATCTATATTCAAAACTATACTTTTATAAAAATTAAATAACAGATTAACAAACTAGTTTTAAATCCGCGCGTTGCAACGCAGACTCGGACGCTATTCCACCCGCATTTTGTTTGAAAACAAATCAGACCCAAGAATTCGAACTCATGTACCATAGGTTGTAAACTCAATGTCTGGCTAAAACGTCTATCTTAATCTTAATGCAATAGCAACAATCACATAAGTACCGATAAATGGAAGATTTGAATAAATTTAAAAGTCGTAGAAATCTATAAACCTACATATTATTTCATAATATATATATATATATATATATATATATATATTATATTTATTAAATATAGAAGTGAAAAAGTGGGCTTAGGCTTGGGCTTAAGATAGATCATATATAACATAACCTAACTTTGTTTCATTCGATCGATCAGGTTTGGAATGGTAGAGCTTGTTTTTGACGTTTTGGAGGAGATACTGAAACGATTGGATGTGAAAGATCTAATCCGATGCAAGAGCGTGTGTAAGTCATGGCTATCTTTTATATCCACTCCTCGTTTTGTTAAAGCTCACTTGAACCATAATATCAAGAGTGATCGTGACAATCGTCAGCTTAGAAATAGAAGGATCCATGATGGAAGTAGTGAAGGCATCGCGGTTTGCCTCAACTTGCATTGCATTGTTGGTTCTTGTAATGGCCTCGTATGCGTGTCTCCTCAAGATGCTGAGTTTCTAGTAACCAATCCTTCCACTAGACAACAGAAGATATTGCAAACGCTTCCTAATGGGTTCAATAGAAAAGACATGGTAAGGTTCTTTATATGTCGGGGTTTTGGTTATGATTCGACTTCAGATGACTACAAGGTTGTAGCCGGGTTAAGGAATGATCGTGATACAAAGCGAACAACTTTTCATGTGTTAACATTGAAATCAAATACTTGGAAAGTTATTGGAGAATCAAAGTATCAGTATTTGGCTCGTAAAAGGGGTATCTTATGTGATGGTGCGCTAAACTGGTTCATGACCAATAGAAATTGTAACAAGATAATAATTATTTCTTTGGATTTATCTACGGAGGAACTTAAAAAAATCCCCCAACCAGATGATGCTGACTATAAGAAGAGTCTATTCTTTGAACACAGACTCGGGGTTATACAAGACCGTCTATGCATATATTCAAATCGTTCTTCTAAGATATGGGTAATGGTAAACAAGAAGTGGGAACTGTATATTGATCGTCAGCAGAGCAAGTATGATGTTGCACACTGCTTGAGCAGAGTGGGTGATTCACAAAACAAGAGGGGTGATGTCTACAGGTTCATACATGATGATGGACAATATGATGGTTACCGTGTGCCCTGCAATGGGAACTATATTAGTTCTAGTATATTTGTTAAGAGCCTCGTATCTCCACATTTCCAAGTTGATCGTAAACAGTTAAAGACCTTCCATTGATGGACCTATATATATTTTATTTGCTTCAGTATCAGTTGCTGCTCTTTATTCATAATTTATTATTCATTACTAATGAATTGGATGGACATACGTTTCATATTTATTAACAAATAAAATTGGTCTACTAGACTACTACTATTAGGCTTTACAGATGCAATATATACTTTCAACACAACAATGTGAGGAAATGCATGCTAGTGATAGTTTGACTACTTTATTTTGAGAATTGATTTATTTTGGATTATATCTTTTATTTTCCTGTCTTATGCAATTTGTACTATAACTTGGAAATTAACCGGTCCTCCTGTTAGTCTACATATTTATGTATCACCTGAGCAACTTTAATATTGTCATTTCTCCAGTTAAACCTCTAATCCATTTATCTTGAAGAATTATATCAGTAATTTACACAGTTGGTCGATCATTGTGGTTTGAGCAAAATAGCCCCTTTGGATACTAACTACTAACGTTTAGAAGTAATTAGATTGGGGTATGTGGTTTCGATTTTGTAACAAGTTTAGGGTCTAAGGTTAACTTTCGTTAATTTTTCTGTTAAGTTTGGGTAAAGTAACCATTCCACCCTTGTTTATAACTAAATGGACTAGTTAACATTATTAAGTATAAAGGTTATTTATGTAAATACATATATATACATACATACGTAGTGTGTCAAATAATCCCTATGCTCCAAATATAATTAACTTCTAGGTATGAATGGGTAGAATAGTGATTTTACCAAAATATAACAAAAAAAAGCAACAAAGTTAGCCTTAGACCCCAAATTAACTTGTTACAAAACTGAATCACAGACCCCAACCTTGTATACAGTACTTTAATTAGAAAGCAAAACGAAAACGAAAACTAAAACACTGAAATTTTGCCAATTGTTTTGTTAATGTGCATTTTAGGTATTTAATCAATTTGAAATGAACTCTCATCACACTAAAAGTTAAAGTCAACTCAGTCTGTTCGTTTTCACATAACAATGCAAAGACGAACATTGGTGGTTGCCCGTTTTACACAACAGCAGGTCTAGAGGCTTCTCATTGTCAATATAAAACAATGAGTGTACATAGTATTTCTATGTTCTTTTAAGTTGACTGGCCAACACCTTGTTATTTTGAACTTTTGTAAATAACTAATGTCATGAATATGCTTTGTAGTGCCCACGCTTCCGTTGCGCCACTTTGATTTGTTGATTATTTTGATCGATAGCTAATAGAAGACATTTTATTGTTCACATTATATCGTATTTTTAGAAGAGTCACATACAACTGAAACAGTCAAACTGCAGCAAAGATTTCGTGTTTGACTGTTTGGACTATATCATATTTTTGTGCTGCGCACGAATTAGTCGGTCACTCTTTCTATATTTAGAAAGTGAAGGTAATACATGCAAGACTTTGACTTGAAGGATTCAAAGTACAACATTCATCTTGACCAAGACAATTGACTTTGACCAATTTACGAGGGGTGAGTTCTATATGAATCAAATACATCATGTTTCTTGTTGGCTTCTCTTTTCACAGTATCTTTTGAGTTTATCTAATCAAGAAAACTAAAACAATGTTTAATCTTCCTCACGATATCTTAATCGACATTCTTACAAGACTACCCGCAAAGTCTCTAGGCCAGTTCAAATCAGTATCCAAGTACTGGCTTTCTTCTATCTCATCTGAAGATTTTATTAAAACACATCATCGTCGAGCCCTCTCCACTACAAACACTGATCATTCCCGAGTGTTTCTCATGTCAACTCACTCATTGCTCTCAATTAACTACGAATCACCTTCATGTTATGAAGGCGTTGATGACGACGACTATAATAATAATTCAAGGGCCATTATTAGTTTAAAAGATCCTTTGAAAAAAGAATCAGTCGGTGAAAAGGAACTATGTTCATGTTACGGTTTGATTTTCTTTGTTTGTTTTGATGATTGTATCCTCTTGTGGAATCCAACTACTGAAAAGACCCGAGTTATACCCGACCCCTTAACACCATTCCCCATTGCCACTCGGTTTTATGGGCTCGGGTATGATTTTTCCATCGATGATTACAAGATGGTTAGCGCCTCTCGACCCATTTCCAGTAATTCTATTAAATGTCATGTTTTCAATCTCAAGACCGGCTCATGGAGGACGGTTCATACCACCCACATGAGCATCAATGATCCTGATGTAATCGGGTCATTTTCTAATGGTGCAATTCATTGGATAGTTAGGGATAAACCAAATAGCGACGGTTTAAAAAAAGTGAAACGATTCTTTCGTTTGACATAAAAGACGAGGTCTTTATGGATATTGTTTTACCAAATGGAGGTGAGAACAAGCAAAGTGGATTTTGGTGTTTGGGAGATTTGAAAGGTTGTTTGTATGCAGTTTATGGTGGTGATGGTGTGGATATGGATGTGTGGGTGATGAAGGAATATGGTGTTGAAAGTTCATGGAGTAGGGTGATTAAACTGGATTGGGTTAGATTTTATTGTGATTATGAAATGGCGCCGGTGTGTTTACATATGAAGATGATATTGTTATTGACATGGATTCGTGGAGCCTGGTAAGATACAATGTAAAAGAAAACACTGTTCGGAGAATTAAGAAATGTAGTACTGACTGGCATTTTTGGGTTATGTATACGGAGACTTTGGTGTTACCTTATGGTTAGACATTTGATTGTGTACTAGATGTTTTTTTTATATGCTTTTATTTTCCTGTATTATGCGATTTGTACTGGTCTTTGTTAGTCTATATATAACAATATGGACCCCAACCTTGTATACTTAAATTGGAAAGGAAAAAATAAAACCAAAACATTGAAGATTTGTCAGTTGTCTTATTAATCTTCATTTTAGGTATTTAATCAATTTCAAATGAACTCTCATCAAATTAAAAGTCAAAGTAAACTCAGCCTGTTTGTTTCCACATAATCATGCAAATTTCAAAGACGAACGTCGGTGGTGGCCCGAATAACACAACAGTAGGTCTAGAGACTTCTCATTGTCAGTATAACAAACGAGCGAACATAGTATTTCCTTGTTCTTTTGAGTTGCTGGTCAACGCCTTTTTGTTATTTTGAATTTTTTAAAATAACTAATGACATGAATATGCTTTGCAGAGTGCCCCGGTTGACATTCCTCTTGATTCAGCAGCTAGCAATTAGTTACCGATCGATATTGTGAATTCATTGGTGGATATTGAGCATGTTTGGTTCCCTAAATAACAGTTACGGTGTGTATGTGTTCTTTCCAGCACAGAAAGATGGTAAGTTTGTCTGCAAATCTGTTATTTGTGCATGACTGCCTTATTTTGAACATAAAATTATTATTTGAGAAGGCATTTTCTTTCCCTGTGATAAAGGTGTATAAGAAAAAAATTCATGTAAAAGTGTATTAACACTAAAAGAAAATGGAGAAGCCACTTTGAATATCTAAGCCAGGTTTCGATCCTGGGACCTGTGGGTTATGAGCCCACCATGCTTCCGCTGCGCCACTTTGATTTGCTGATCATTTTAATCGATGTATTATAGAAGACATTTGCTTACTGATTTAGTTAAATTGTGATCAGCACACTCTTTAGCATAGTATAATTAAAATTTAAAATCACAATACAATCTTGTTCACATCCATTTCCTTATTAATCAAGCTATTGCATCCGCTAATGTTGGAATATCTGATATATTAAATGTTAGTCCCGGTTCTTGCTATGGTTTGATTTTCTTTGTTTGTTTTGATGAGTGTGTCCTCTTGTGGAATCCAACTACTGAAAAGACCCGATTAATACCCGACCCATTAACACCATTCCCTAATGCCACTCGGTTTTATGGGCTCGGGTATGATTTTTCCATTGATGATTACAAGATGGTTAGCGCGTCTAGATCCATTTCCAGTAGTTCTATCAGTTGTCAAGTTTTCAATCTCAAGTCTGGCTCGTGGAGGACGGTCCAAACCGCCCACATGAGCATCAATGACCCTGATATAATTGGGTCATTTTCGAACGGTGCAATTCATTGGATAGTTAGACATAGTCCACATGATGATGGTTTCAATAATCGTAAAATAATTCTCTCGTTGCGACATAAAAGACGAGATCTTTATGGAAATTGTTTTGGCGAGAATGAGCAAAGTGAATTTTGGTGTTTGGGCGATTTGAAAGGTTGTTTGTATGCGGTTTACGGTGGTGATGATGGTGTGGATATGGAAGTGTGGGTGATGAAGGAATATGGTATTGAAAGCTCATGGAGTAAGGTGATTAAATTGGATTGGATTAGATTTGGTTGTGATTATGGAATGACACCGGGGTGTTTTACATATGAAGATGATGTTGTGATTGACTTGGATTCATGGGACTTGGTGAGATTTAGTGTAAAAGATAATCAAATTAAGAGATTTAGAAAATGTAGTACTGATTGGCATTTATGGGTCGTGTATTATGAGACTTTGGTGTCACCTTATGGTTAGATATACATTTGATTGTATATCTAGATCTTCATGGGTAAAAATTGGGAGTTTGGGCTTCTTGTCCCATTGACTGACCAAGTTTTCTAGTTATTAAGTGGTGTTAACTTTTTTATGTTTAAACTTTTAACTTGTTCAAATCGATTACAGTGAATGTAAACGAAAACGCATTTAGATGTGTTTTCTAAATGTATATCTATGTGTTTTCTTATTCTTTAGTTTAACGGAGAAATACAAAAACGCATTTAGATGTAATAAATGAGGGATCACGTTCGGGATAAAGTATGACAGCTTTTTACTTAGAAAAATATATAAAAGATGTGCAAATAGCAAAGTGTGTAAATTGTATGTTTTGGGCGATCTTTCCTCCCTTCCATTAATTAGGCGAGCTCGGGCCTGGCTTAGCCCGTTTGCACCTTTAATATAAGTTTACTAGTTTTTATCCCCCGTATTACGGGGGTTGTTTTATATTGTTTGTTCTAATATTTATTTATTTTTTTAATTTATATTTTTTTTATTGTATGAAAGTTAATAGTATACTTATGGTTTGATGATAAATTATTTCACAAATAAATGAAATGTTATAACCCGGTTTAAAAGTTATACGGTTTTGATGAGACCTGTCACACCCCCAATCTAGGCCTAGGAGTATGAACCATAGTTGGTACCATATTTGTAAATAAATCAGAGTTATGGTTATTAGCGGAAGACTTTAAAATATAAGGATCGATAATATAAATATTTACAATACAAAAGACGAGACAAAAGTCTCGTTTGGTTTTACTTGTTTATATGTTTTACAAAACCACCAAGTTTTAATATTTACATAAAACTATCCGAGCCATCGGATACTTGAGCTTCTTCGTTCTCTCAAGCTCTAATCTTGATTACCTACACAATGTTAAATAAAATACGTCAGCAACGCATGCTGGTGAATATGCTGACGCAAAAATATTTTCTTTACTTAATTACCCCTCGAGACCACGTAAGCCTCGGCCCATCTTGGCTTAGGAATAATCAAGTTAAAACAACAATCATTATAAACTCGAGTCTCTGCACTAGGTCACCTCAGCGAAACACCGCAGCGTTTATGACATAACTTAGGTACCATAAATATACACATGGCCATTCCCCACTCGGACGTAACTTAGGTCCGGCCCATCGTGGCTGGAGGTCGTGACCAAGCGTGGTGCAATGTGCCCACCGCGTTCCACATATGAAAGGATCCAGACAAACGTATACCATAGCCTGAGGGCTGACTTATACTCTTATTTACAATGTTTTTAGAGACACGTAGTCTCATGTAAAGTTTTACACATAACACGTTTGTTTGTTTGAAATCAAGTTTGTAAAAGAAGGGCGTATTCACCTTTCAATGGGATCGGCTTCCAACACCGTCCGTTAGTTCTTCCTTCGCTATCTCGCACCTATAGTACGAGTATAACATTCATCAGTCGGATACACGATCCGGCTTAAGACCTTTAGTCTTATCATCTCGATGAACCTTTAGTTCATTCTTTTATTTACTTTAAAACCTTTAGTTTTAATAGTAATTTATAAACCTTTAGTTTATATTGAAAACCCGACGTTTCTTCTTCTTTAAGAAACGTATTTCTTTTATTATTTAAGTATATTCATAATAATTAAATAATATATTTCTATAACAAAGAATAATCTTATCTTTATATATATTCATATATATATTTTATCTTTCTTTTCTTTCTTTTCTTTGTTAAATACTTCTTTCGTTTATCGAGAATAATATTGACTTAGGGTATTAAGCCCTTTAAATATTTTATTATTATTTTGGTCGGGCATTATGCCTACCTTGCTTGGCTTGGCAACACCCTAGACACTTGGGCAGCACTTCGACACCGCTTGCTTATCAACTTCTACTTGATCAGCACCTTCTTACACTTGGCACGCCTTTCGAGACGTCAACACCTTTGGCACGTACTTCGAGAAAATCACCGGGTCGTCGCGCAGTACTTCCTTCTTGTTCGGGATGTCGTGGAGTGGCACGTATATCGAGGTAACGGGCACGAAAAATGAGGCTCGGGGCACGTTTATTATGGACGGAGTGTTGGCACGCTTTACGAAGTAGTGAGAGAAAGCTAGAGAGAGAGTAATGTGTGTATTTGAGGTGTGTTTGAAATGAACCCGTGGCTGCCCTATTTATAGTGATTTTTGGATCCCATCGCGATACGCGATGGGTCACTTGGCAGCCTATCGCGTATCGCGATATAGGCTTGATGACGCAGACAGTAGACCTGCCACGTGTTGACACGTGGCAGGCGCCGCCACACGTGTCAACACGTGGTGACACGTGGCAGCAGGCGTTGCCACCGTGTGCCACGTGGCACACGTGACACGTTGTGTCAGACACCCCATCGCGATACGCGATGGGTGTCTTTCTTGACCCTATCGCGTAGCGCGATGGGTCTAGAAAACAGAAATTTCAATTTAGTCCCTGGAGTTTGGAAATTGGCAGAATTGGTCCCTTGACTTTGAAAATTTTACATTTTTGGCCTGAAATTTACGTGATGTTACATCCTCCCCACCTTGAAATAAATCTCGTCCTCGAGATTGCTTATGAGAATAAGTGGGGGTATTTCTTTCTCATTTCGGACTCGAGTTCCCAAGTATACTCGGGTCCTCTTCGGGAGTCCCATTTTACTTTCACAATTTTCAAAGTTCGTCTTTTAAGTTTCTTTAACTTTGAATCTTCGATTTGGATTGGCCGTTCTACGAATTTTAAATTCTCGTTAATTTCTATGTCTTTTAACGGCATAGAAAGAGATTCGTCGGTTAGACATTTTCGTAGATTCGAAACATGGAATACAATGTGTATCCCTTGCATTTCCTCGGGTAGTCGCAATCGATATGCGACGGTACCAATTCGTTCGAGTACCTCGAAAGGTCCAACTAATCGAGGACTTAGTTGCCTTTCTTGCTGAATCAGACTACGCCTTTCCACGGTGAGACTTTCAACAAAACTTTGTCACCGACATTGAATTCTAACGGCTTACGACGGACGTCGGCATAACTCTTTTGGCGATCACGTGCCATCTTGAGTCGTTCGCGGATTTGAATAACCTTGTCGGTAGTTTCTTGGACTATCTCAGGTCCAGATAATTGATTATCTCCGGTTTCAGATGTAAGGCCCCGTTACCGGTGCCCTACATTTGGACGTTGGATTTACTAATAAACGCAGTTCTAAAATCAGAGTTAATTAAAAACTTACGCGGAACATAAAACTTTCATAAACGTTACATATTAAATCATAAACAGGTCTTAAAACCATTCTTCTTGTCTTTTCAAAATCAAAACATAACTTATAAAACATAGCAGATCTTCAGATGCCAGGCTTTTATTCTTCTGCCATGTGTCCCGCTCACGCCAGCTGTCGCATCCTACTCACCTGCGTGCATACTAAAAGTCAACTACGCTGAGTGAATTCTAGTTAATCATACATCATACAATACATTCACTTACCTTCAATCATGCATCCGAAGATACATAATAATTACTTTACTAATTTACTTTATTTCATGCTTTCATACACGTACATACTTTATTTCGTTCATACTTTATATTTACTGTCCATTCTATCTCAGATATTATTGGGGTCTGATCCCTTCCTTTTCTATCTCAGATATTATTAGGGTCTGATCCCTCTTTCCTTTGTCTATCTCAGATATTATTAGGGTTTGATCCCTTTCTTGTCTATCTCAGATATTATTAGGGTCTGATCTCTCTTTCCTTTGTCTATCTCGGATATTATTAGGGTCTGATCCCTTTCTTGTCTATCTCAGATATTATTAGGGTCTGATCTCTTTTTACTTCTCTATCTCAGATATTATTACGGGTCTGATCCCGTCTTCTCTATCTCAGATATTATTAGGGTCTGATCCCTCTTTCTTCTTCTTCGTTCATACCATCTTTACATACTCATACATATACTTCCTTTAATCATTATTACATACTCATATATTGTTCATATATTTATATCATACACATTCATCTTTCATATACATACCTCCCTTGTCAACACGTGCAATATCCGAAGATCGTTCACGTATTGACAAGCTTTCATTCACAATGTACATACCTCCCTTGTCAACACGTGCAATATCCGAAGATCGTTCAAGTATTGACAAGCTTTCATTCACAATCATAACATAATATCTATCACATAAATCATACATGGTATACACTTACCATTTAAGGTAAGCGTATTAACTATCACATCGAGTATGCACACAGCCCCTTAAACATAACAAGGAAATGGGGCTAGAAACTCACTTGAATGCGGTTACGTTCACTGTTAATCGTAATCCCTTTCTTGAGCTGTGCACGGCTAACTGTATAATATTTACATGTATCAATTAACTATTACTACTCATATCGTATTTCTATCTTTATATAACCCGCAACGAACGGGGGTCCGGGGGCAGCGCCCCTGGCAGCGGGGTTTTAGGGGCGGCAGCCCCTAGCGGGGTCGAAGGGGCAGAGCCCCTGGCCGGGGTCCAAGGCGGCAGCCCCTAGCGGGGTCCAAGCGGAAAAATTTTATTTTCATTAACTGTCTTAACACAATTTCTATTTGGATTTTAATTTATTTCTCAGCGAACTTAACTTTTGGCGAATTTACTATTAAGCGAAATTATCGTTAGCGAACTTAAGCGTAGGCGAACTTAATGTTCGGCGAACTTAGTCCTGGCGAACTTATATACTCAGCGAACTTCTAACATAGGCGAAGTTCGTGGTCTGCTGTTTGCAGGCGAAGTTATTCAGTTAAGCTACGGGTTTGGTTCCTATTGATCTTAACAAGCATTTTGGCGATTTTAGAACCCTCGTTATGGTTCGACATCACCCACTAATCGTTTCCTAACCGTTTTCGTTCATATATAACCCGTATATACTATAAAGCTTGGACCTTTAAGCTTAAGAACGTTCAAAACGAGTCGCCGTACATAGCCATAGGTTTGTTAAGTTCGTTTCCAACGTTAAGTTTGCTACTTTACGTTTCGTTTAGACCCGATTTACTGTACGTTTAAGTTTCGTGGCTAATCGTTTATAAAAATGTGAACTTTAAGATTGAAATCATACCTTTATGTGCTCGGTTATCTCGTAACTAGCTCGTATATTGAAGGTCTAATAATGGTTGGCTTGATTTTGGACTCGAATCCGCTCTCTCTCTCTCTCTCGACCGTATGAGGTGGTGTGTGTGTTTGGAGTGTGTAGAGATTAGGATGGAAATGAATGAGGGTTTAGGGTTTTAGGTTGGTTTAGGTGGATATTTATATTCCCTAAAGCCCATGGACCTAAGACCCATTCCCTTTAATCCATCTTAATTAGTCCAAGTCCATGATCTTTATTAATACTAATTAATTATTTAGACCCAATAACTAAACGCGACTTTCTTTTATTAAATACGAAAATTCTAGGATGTTACATCAAACCAGCACACGGGCGTCCTACATTTTCGACCATATAACGCCTCGAATGGTGCGGTTTGAATGCTCGTGTGATAACTATTGTTATACGAAAATTCCATTAGGGGTAAGTGGTCATCCCAACTTCCACCTAAGACTATAACACAAGCACGGAGCATATCTTCCAACGTTTGAATTGTCTTTTCACTTTGCCCATCAGTTTGTGGATGATAGGTGGTGCTAAGGTTTAGCTTTGTGCCGAGTGCTTGTTGGAAGCTTTTCCAAAAGTGAGACGTGAAACGACTGTCTCGATCGGAAATTATAGATAGCGGTACTCCATGCAAAGCAACAATGTTGTTTACATATATACGCGCTAATCTATCCATTGAGTACGACTCATTTATAGGTATGAAATGTGCGGATTTAGTTAGACGATCCACAATCACCCATATAGCATTATGTTGTCGAGTCGTCTTTGGGAGTTTGGTTATGAAGTCCATAGTTATTAATTCCCACTTCTACACGGGAAGTTCGGGTTGCTGAAGCAATCCCAAAGGCCTTTGGTGTTCGGCCTTGACTTTTAAACAAGTAAGACATTTCGCCACATGCGAAGCGACATCCTTCTTCATTCCGTTCCACCAATAATTTGCTTTAAGATTTTGGTACATTTTGTCGCTTCCGGGATGCATCATATAATTGGACTTATGGGCTTCGTTTAAGATTTTCTCGCGCAATCCTCCAACGTTTGATACCCAAATTCTATTGCCAAGTCTTAGAATACCATCGTCACCCTTGACTAGCGAGTCAATGGTGCCGTTTCGTTTTTCGTCGGAGATTTGGTTTTCGTTAATCGCTTGAGTTTGCGCGGATTTGATTTGGTCAATAAGATCGAGTTGAAGTTCTAGTCTTAACGCTCGGACTCTTTTTGGATTTTCGTGCTCTTTACGACTTAAGGCGTCGGCCACAACGTTAGCCTTACCTTCGTGATAGACGATCTCGCAATCATAGTCGTTAAGAGTTTCCATCCAGCGTCGTTGGCGCATATTAAGCTCGTTTTGATCGAATATGTGTTTTAAACTTTTGTGATCGGTGTATACGATGAATCTTACTCCATAGAGATAGTGCCTCCATATCTTAAGTTCAAAGATTATGGCGCCTAACTCTAGATCGTGAGTTGTGTAATTCTTTTCGTGCACCTTAAGTTGTCGAGAGACGTAAGCTATAACTTTCTTGCGTTGCATCAACACACATCCCAAACTAGAATGTGACGCATCGCAAAAGACCACGAAGTCTTCAATACCTTCTGGCAAAGCCAGTATAGGAGCTTGGGTAAGTTTTTGTTTAAGTATATCGAACGCCTCTTGTTGCTTTGTTCCTCACTCATACTTGATGTTTTTACGAGTTAATGAAGTTAAGGGAACAACGATTCGAGAGAAGTTTTCAATGAACCTCCGATAGTAGCCGGCCAATCCCAAGAAACTTCGGATTTCGGTTGGCGACTTTGGAACTTCCCACTTTGAGATAGCTTCAATCTTAGCGGGATCTACTTGAATTCCGTTAACGTTTAATATGTGACCAAGAAATTGCACTTCGTGTAACCAGAACTCGCATTTCGAGAACTTGGCGTACAACTTCTCGGTTCTTAGAATTTCAAGTAAGGTTCGAAGGTGATTTTCGTGATCATCCTTAGATTTAGAGTAAATAAGTATGTCGTCGATGAAAACGATTACAAATTTATCTAAATAAGGCTTGCAGATACGGTTCATCATATCCATAAACGCGGCTGGCGCATTAGTGAGTCCGAATGGCATAACAGTGAACTCATAATGGCCATACCTCGTTCGGAAGGCGGTTTTAGGAATGTCTTCAGTTTGAACCTTGAGTTGGTGATAGCCGGAACGAAGATCGATCTTGGAAAAATAGCTAGCACCTTGAAGCTGATCGAACAAGTCATCGATACGCGGAAGTGGATAACGATTCTTGATGGTAACTTTATTAAGAGCTCGGTAATCGATGCACATCCGCATGGATCCATCTTTCTTCTTAACGAATAGTATTGGCGCTCCCCACGGTGATGAACTTGGTCGTATAAAGCCTTTCTCGAGTAATTCGTCAAGCTGTTTCTTTAGTTCTTTCATCTCGGTTGGCGCGAGGCGATAAGGAGCTTTGGCGATCGGAGCAGTACCAGGAATAAGATCAATTCTAAATTCTACTTCACGATCGGGAGGAATGTCGGGGAGTTCATCAGGAAATACATCGGCATAATCAGAAACAACAGGAACATCCTTGCTTTCTTTGGGTTTGGATTCTTCGGTGACGTAGGCCATGAATGCTAAGCATCCTTGATTCAAACATTTGTTAGCCCTTATTATGGAGATTAAGCTAACTTGGCCAGCGTCCTTGTCCCCTTCAATTCGTATAGTACGTTTATCGGGGGCTTGGAGTTCAACAGTCTTGGTATTGCAAAGGATACGTGCATGGTTGTCGGATAACCAATCCATACTCAATACAACATCAAAACCAGCAAGAGTCATGGGTAACAATTGAATAGGCAAAACATAACCGGCTAACAAGATTTTTCCGTTTTCTAAGGCTTCGGAGATTTTAACAATGTCGCCATTAGCGGTTTCGACGCTTAGAGTTTTATTAAGTCTGATTAAAGGTTCGTTTAATAGACTACAAAACTTATAATCTATAAAACTTAAATTGGCTCCTGAATCAAACAGGACTCTAGCATAGGCGTTGTTAACAAGAAACGTACCAGTTATAGTTTCCGGCATATCAGCCGCTTTCTTTGTGTCAAGGACAAAGACTCTTGCATTGCCCTTCTTGGGCTCATTCTTCTGACCGCTACCACCCGCACCACCAGTCGCGGGTTTATTTTTAGGACATTCGAAGCTAAGATGTCCCATCTCTTTGCAGTTATAGCAGGTCATCTTCTTTTTCCAGCAATCGGCCGTGGCGTGGCCGGGTCTATTACACGATTCACAAACTCGGGAAGCAAAGTTGCATCTACCTCGATGATGCTTCTTGCAAATTTTGCATTGAGGGACGCCGAATTGGAGCTAGACCTTCATTGGTCAACCCCTTTACCCTTGAAGCGGGTATCTCCACCTTTTCTCGAGTCATGTGCTGGTACAACCTTCCCATCTTCCTCCTTATTGCGGATCATTCCGCCTATCAAGTATCTTGCTAACTCCATCGCGGAATCAGCAGTTTGTGGCAAGTGCGATCTTACCTTATCACGAATTTCGCGAGGCAGTCCCTATATGTAACGTGTAACTTTGCTAGACTCGGGCGTGACTAGCTAGGGCACTAAACGGCAATACTCGTGGAATTTTGTGTTATACTCACGAAGGTTTGTTCTGACAACCTTGTGAGCTGAGAACTTGGTTTGGATCTGGTCTGTCTCATGCATCAGACAGAATTTTGATACCATTAACTCCTTGAATTCATTCCAGGTCAAACTATACATTGATTCTCTTCCCCTACTTAGGAGTAACGCGTTCCACCATTCGTGTGCTTCGCCTTTGAACATCAAGGCGGAGTATTGGATCTTTTCCTCCTCCGTACACTTGCTCGTGATCACTATTGTCTCCATTTCTTCGAGCCACCGTACGGTATTGATGGCTCCTTTGTCGCCGTAAAATTCTTTTGGTCCGTAATATTTAAAGTCTTTGAACGAGCATCCCCCGATTTTCAGTTTCTTAAATTCTTGTCTTATGCCTCCATCGGCATTTGATTCGTGCATGCTTTCGTCCATGCGAGAGGGTCTAGATCGGGGTTTGGAAACAGAATTTCGAGAAGGATTTTCAGAATGAGAATGTTTCGTTTGGGATCTATTTTCATATGCTTCTCTAACAGCCTTATCAATCATTTGTTGTATTTGATTCATGTATTTTTCGGGAATCGGATCCTCTTGTGCTTTCTCGGGACCTTTCCCTTTCGCTTTTCGTTTCTCGGCTTCCTTTCGGGAAACCTCACGATTATCGCTTTGTCTAGACATTTTCTTTTAAATCTTTTTATCTTTTATTTTCCTTGATCTGAAATTTAACACATTTCTTTTCTTATTATACAAGTTTTATTTATTTCACATCCATATACATATCATAAATGATATGTATATTATTTTACAACATACTTTATATATTGTTAAAACAATATATAAGATCCTATCCTTATTGCATATGGTACATATTATACACATATCATACAAACTATTTTATGCACATAAACTTTTTCTTCTCATGTCATTCTCTTCTCAATCTTTTATAAACTTCTTCACAACTTTAGTGAGCTTGTTGCATTTGCGAAGAAGTTTGTCTCCCATTTTCTTGTTCTTTTTTCCATCAACATCAATCTTCTTTCTCAACTCATCAGTTTCTTGTAAGGCTCGATCCAGATGCTCCTCCTGGGACTGCGGTATGTCGGTAGGATACCCATATCTTGGAGGTGGGTCGCGGTAACCCATCATCACAATGTAGTAGTGATTCTTGGGATCTGGGTATGGTGATGCAGTCACATCGGAGGGATAATTGAAAAATGCATCGGCTGCTTCATTTTGCTCACGAATTTTATTGGCCTGTTCTTCAATGGATGGAATCTCGCCTTGATATGGTGGGAAACTTATTGATGCATTTCCCTTGAGTTCATGGAGGAATTGTATGTACGGGTCCACAGATCCATAGCTTGGGGTTGATTGTTGCTCCTCCATTGGTGTGGTTATTTCATTTGGATTGTCCGGATATTCCTCTTCAGGATCGGTTTTCTCGTTTGATTCCTTTTCGGTCATTTCCGGATCAGTTTCCTCTTCCGGTTCCTTCTCTAACTCTTCTTCAGTCATTGCCGGCATATGGATCTTCTCATAAGGCATAATCACCCTCATCTTGGGCTTGTGAGACGGCTCTCCTTTGTTGATGTGAGAGTTGGCAGTATCCATTGTTGAAGTGCCGGTATGCCACCTTCGCTGGTCGGAGTGGCATTTCATCCATTCGGAAGAAGGAGATTTGGGTTCCTCCTTGATTGGTAAGTTTGCGAGGAAATAATATGACGGGTGTGGATTTGGTGGCACATATATTGGATCTGAGTAATGGGATGGAGTCTCCATGGGTTGATAAGTCGGAATTTCGGAAGGATATGTCGGTACCTCCGATGGTTGATACATAGGTAGACTTGTGGGATGATAACTCGAGTGTCTCGGTGGTTGGTATACTTCATGTGGTGTATTGTCCAAATGATAGATAGGACTTGGTTCCATGTTAAGATGTTGGCTAGGTCCTTCGTTGAAGTTGAAAAATGATTCGAAGTAATCCTTGCTCATGATGTCCTTGGGGAATTTGTAATACTTCCTTGTTCTTCTTGCTTCATTATCAAAATACTTCATTAATTCTTCATAAGACATGTTTGGGTGTTTTAGAATGTAGAGAGGGAAAGAAAGGGTTACCAACCAATCTTATCCCTATTCAAATAAACAAGTAATTATTTCCTATGCTTGAATCGAAGCTTGGGTATTGTTTTATGATACCCAATTCTCTAAGATCGATGGCTGTGATACCAACCTGTCACACCCCCAATCTAGGCCTAGGAGTATGAACCATAGTTGGTACCATATTTGTAAATAAATCAGAGTTATGGTTATTAGCGGAAGACTTTAAAATATAAGGATCGATATTATAAATATTTACAATACAAAAGACGAGACAAAAGTCTCGTTTGGTTTTACTTGTTTATATGTTTTACAAAACCACCAAGTTTTAATATTTACATAAAACTATCCGAGTCATCGGATACTTGAGCTTCTTCGTTCTCTCAAGCTCTAATCTTGATTACCTACACAATGTTAAATAAAAATACGTCAGCAACGCATGCTGGTGAATATGCTGACGCAAAAATATTTTCTTTACTTAATTACCCCTCGAGACCATGTAAGCCTCGGCCCATCTTGGCTTAGGAATAATCAAGTTAAAACAACAATCATTATAAACTCGAGTCTCTGCACTAGGTCACCTCAGCGAAACACCGCAGCGTTTATGACATAACTTAGGTACCATAAATATACACATGGCCATTCCCCACTCGGACGTAACTTAGGTCCGGCCCATCGTGGCTGGAGGTCGTGACCAAGCGTGGTGCAATGTGCCCACCGCGTTCCACATGTGAAAGGATCCAGACAAACGTATACCATAGCCTGAGGGCTGACTTATACTCTTATTTACAATGTTTTTAGAGACACGTAGTCTCATGTAAAGTTTTACACATAACACGTTTGTTTGTTTGAAATCAAGTTTGTAAAAGAAGGGCGTATTCACCTTTCAATGGGATCGGCTTCCAACACCGTCCGTTAGTTCTTCCTTCGCTATCTCGCACCTATAGTACGAGTATAACATTCATCAGTCGGATACACGATCCGGCTTAAGACCTTTAGTCTTATCATCTCGATGAACCTTTAGTTCATTCTTTTATTTACTTTAAAACCTTTAGTTTTAATAGTAATTTATAAACCTTTAGTTTATATTGAAAACCCGACGTTTCTTCTTCTTTAAGAAACGTATTTCTTTTATTATTTAAGTATATTCATAATAATTAAATAATATATTTCTATAACAAAGAATAATCTTATCTTTATATATATTCATATATATATTTTATCTTTCTTTTCTTTCTTTTCTTTGTTAAATACTTCTTTCGTTTATCGAGAATAATATTGACTTAGGGTATTAAGCCCTTTAAATATTTTATTATTATTTTGGTCGGGCATTATGCCTACCTTGCTTGGCTTGGCAACACCCTAGACACTTGGGCAGCACTTCGACACCGCTTGCTTATCAACTTCTACTTGATCAGCACCTTCTTACACTTGGCACGCCTTTCGAGACGTCAACACCTTTGGCACGTACTTCGAGAAAATCACCGGGTCGTCGCGCAGTACTTCCTTCTTGTTCGGGATGTCGGGGAGTGGCACGTATATCGAGGTAACAGGCACGGAAAACGAGGCTCGGGGCACGTTTATTCGGGACGGAGTGTTGGCACGCTTTACGAGGTAGTAAGAGAAAGCTAGAGAGAGAGTAATGTGTGTATTTGAGGTGTGTTTGAAATGAACCCGTGGCTGCCCTATTTATAGTGATTTTTGGATCCCAACGCGATACGCGATGGGTCACTTGGCAGCCTATCGCGTATCGCGATATAGGCTTGATGACGCAGACAGTAGACCTGCCACGTGTTGACACGTGGCAGGCGCCGCCACACGTGTCAACACGTGGTGACACGTGGCAGCAGGCGTTGCCACCGTGTGCCACGTGGCACACGTGTCACGTTGTGTCAGACACCCCATCGCGATACGCGATGGGTGTCTTTCTTGACCCTATCGCGTAGCGCGATGGGTCTAGAAAACAGAAATTTCAATTTAGTCCCTGGAGTTTGGAAATTGGCAGAATTGGTCCATTGACTTTGAAAATTTTACATTTTTGGCCCGAAATTTACGTGATATTACAAGACCCAAGACCCGTTTATTTTTTTACTATGAAATTGGTTTTTTAATTATAAATAATATTTATTAAAGTTAATAATATACTTATGGTTTGATGAGACCCAAGGCCCGTTTATTTTTTTTACTATCAAATTGATTTTTTAATTTAAATAGTATATATATCTTTTTTAAAATAAATAAGATATTATTTTTTATTATATCCTATTTTATAGGATTTTTACATAAATAATTTGGTGAGAATAAAAAATTTTAATTTAATGAGATGTTATAACCCGTTTAAGGAATATCTAGGTTTGGTAAGACCCATACTCATGAATTCGGGTCAAATGCATGAGAAGCCTCCATTTAAAAATCAAGCAAATCTGGTGACTCCAAAAAAATGGGAACGACCACATCGCGACACGTAGGATTTTTATGTCTTCGTTTATATATACTACAGATTTAATTTATTACAAATATAAAAAGAAGAAGCATATATAACTAAACAAACAAAATATATATATATATATATAATAAAATAAAAATCTATATTCAAAATTATACTTTTATAAGAAGTAACCGATTAACTAACTAGTTTTAAACCCGAACGTTGTAGTGCAAATTTATTTGTATTCCACCCGCATTTTTGTTCGAAAAAAATCAGACTCTAGGATTCGAACTCGGGTCCCCTAGGTTGTAAACACAGTGTCAGGCCAGCATGTCTATATCAATGCATTAGCAACAATCAATATCATATACTCCATAAGAACCAACAAATGGAAGACTTAGAAGAAATTTAAAACCCCTAGAAAATTCTATAAACCTACATATCTACCTATTCAAATAAAAGAAAATAATAAGAGACACGTGTCATGTCCATATTGAATTTTGGCCAAATTTTCCCGCCTAAAATCTTATTCTCTACTCTTATTTATTCTAGCTAATAAAATATAAGTTTGGATTTATTTGTTTCCTTAATGAAAATTTATTTATATTTATATAATATCAAATTATTAAAATTATTGGTACTTATATTACGTTAGTATTATTTCCATACTTATAATACATTAATAATTACAGATGAATAATCCGATTATTTTGTATTTTAAAGTTCTAATTTTAAAGTCTATCCGATGACATGAATGTTAATTTTTATTAAACAATTTTTTTTGTAAATTTGTAAATTTTGTATTCTCCACTCTTATTTATTCTAGCTAATAAAATAATTTTTTTAGATATATTTGGTTGGGTGATGAAATAGACGAGAGAATGAAATAGAAGGGTGAATAAATGAACAAATGTATAAAATGGATCATTATTGTTCCAATTTATTGTTTGGTTACCAAGTGGTTGGCAATGGTGGGTGGCGGGTGGTGAATTCATTTATCTAATGGTGGTTGGCATTGGTAGGTGGCGATGTTGTAGGTGGTCGGTGACGGTGGTTGAAGAGCTCGAAATGATGCTATGGACAACTTAATTTTTGTTAACTGGAAGTTTAAACACCACTTCCAAACACCCAACTTGAAGCAATAATTAAGCCGTTTAGAGCATTGTTTCGAGCTAAGTTTTACATCAATCGGATTTGTCAAATGTTAAAATAAATAAGATTGAGTTATTTTAAATAAGAGAACAAACAATAAGTTAACGTTTGGTATGCAGAATTGGGAGACATAATGAAATGGATCGTTACAAATGAACGAAAAAAAGAGTGTTTGGTAAGTTAAGGAAATTGAATCACCTATGAGTGTTAGATTATCAATTTCATTACCTCTAAAATATTCCAAGTTTTTGCATACCAAACGTTAACTTATTGTTTGTTCTCTTATTTCAAATAACTCAATCTTATTTATTTTAACATTTGACAAATCCCGTGTACTACACGGGTTCTAAAACTAGTTATTTAATAATAAAAAATATAAAATGGCTATTTATTAAATATAGAAGTGAAAACGTGGGCTTGGGCTTAAACATAGAACATATATAACATACACCATAACCTAACTCTTTTTCATTCTCATTCGGAATGGCAGAGCTTGCTTTTGACGTTTTGGAGGAGATCATGGTACCGTTGGATGTGAAAGATGTAATCCGATGCAAGAGCGTGTGTAAGTCATGGCTTTCTTTTATATCAAGTCCTCGTTTTGTTAAAGCTCACTTGAACCATTATATCAAGAGTGACCGTGACGATCATCAACTTGGCCATAGAAGGATCCATGATAGAGATAGTGATCACTGGAATCGTATTGTTGGTTCTTGTAATGGCCTCGTATGCGTGTCTCCTAGAGATGCTGAGTTTCTTGTAACAAATCCTTCCACTAGAGAAGAGAGGATACTACAAACGCCGCCTAATGAGTTCGAAGAAGCTACCAAAATGAGTTGGGGTTTTGGTTATGATTCGTATTCAGATGACTACAAGGCTGTAGTAGGTCTTGAAACAACCAACAAGGTTGTAGCAGGACGTGTAGCACCACCGCCGACACGTTTTCATGTCTTTTCATTGAAATCAAATACTTGGAGAGTTATTGGAGAAGTAGAGTACCAAAATATGCATGCTCGTAAGGGTATCTTATGTGATGGTGTGCTTTACTGGTTCATGGTTGGTATAAAACCTGAAAAGTTAATAATTATTTCTTTCGATTTATCTACAGAGGAACTTAAAAAAATCCCCCAACCAGATGATGTTGATTATAAGACGATTCCTTTCTTTGAACACAAACTCGGACTTATACAAGACCGTCTATGCATATATCCATATCATTCTTCTAAGATATGGGTAATGGTAAACAACAAGTGGGAGCGGTGTATTGATCGTCAGCAGAGCAAGTATGATTTTGTACACTGCTTGAGCAGAGTGACTGATTCACAAAACAAGAGGGGTTGTGTCTACAGTTTCAGCCATGATGATGGTCACCCGTGAACCCTGCAATGGGGACTATACTCATTCTAGTTTATTTGTTAAGAGCCTCGTATCTCCACATCTCCAAGTTGATCGTAAACAATGAAAGACCTCCCATTGATGGACCTATATTTATTTTATTTTCTTCGGTATTAGATGCTGCTCTTTATACATATTTATTATTCATTACTAATAAATTGGATGGACATATGTTTCATGTTTATTAACAAAGAATAAAATGATGGTCTACTACCATTAAGCTTTACAGATGCTAGTATATACTTTTGAGCAAAATAATATCTTTGGGTACCTAGGTTTGAAGGTAACACGGTTGAGGTTGGTTTATACTTTGTAACAAGTTTGGGGTCGAAGGTTAACTTTAGTTAAGTTTTCTGTTAAGTTTGCGTTAAATGGCCATTCCACCTTTTTTATAAAGAGGGAGTATTTTGCGGTTAACGTTATTATGAATAAAGGCTCTTTGTGTAAATACACACATACATACATGGTGTGTCAAATAATCCCTATTCTCAAAATATAATTAACCTCTAGTTCATTATACCAAAATATAACAGAAAAGGCAACGGAAGTTAGCCTTAGACCCCAAACTTGTCATAAAATTGAAATCACAGACCCCAACCTTGTGTACTTAAATTTGAAAGGAAAAAAGAAAACTAAAACATTGAAGCTTTGTCATTTGTTTTATTAATGTGCATTTTTGGTATTTAATCAATTGGAAATGAACTCTCATCAAATTAAAAGTCAAAGTCAACTCAGTTAATTCGTTTTCACATGACCATGCTAAGAAACTTAAAATCTGATTTATCCTGGTTAGATTATATGTTTTTTTTTTCGCTTCTTTGTATTTTATTAACATTCTTATACTATCCCAAATATAATGAGTTTTTTGAAAATTCCGTAAATTTTTTCATTAACAATGTTGTACTATCTCGAATATAATGACTTTTTAAAATTCATTACATAAAATTGTAATTTTGTTTTATAGTTGGATCCAAATAATTGTATGTGTCAAACTACACAAAACTCACTTTTGATGTAACAAACTTCTGAACAATAGTCTATACAAATACCAAAATCTTTCAAGTTATAGATTTATTTGTGAAAAATGAATACTAACTGGAGAGTAAAGATTTAGCTTAAATTTAGTTCATGTTAAATAAGAAAAACATAGAAGCCATTTTAAGGGCCCACGCTTCCGTTGCGCCACTTTGATTTGTTGATTATTTTGGTCGATATCTAATAGAAGACATTTTATCGTTCACATTATATCGTATTTTAAGAAGAGTCACATACAATTGAAACAATCAAACTGCAGCAAAGATTTTGTGTTCGTACTATACCATATTTTTGTGCGGTGTAGGGAATTAGTCAGTCACTCTTTTTGTTGATGCATTGGACTTGTTCTTCTGTATTTAAAAAGTGAAGGTAATACATTATACATGCAAGACTTTGACTTGAAGAATTCAAAGTGCAACATTCATCTTGACCAAGACAATTGACGTTGGCCAATTCAACAAGGGGGAAGAAGAGGGGAGGGGGGGGGGGGGGGGTGAGCTCTATATGAATCAAATACATCATGTTTCTTGTTGGTTTCTCTTTTCACGGTATTTTTTTAGTTTATCTAATTAAGAAAACTAAAAAAATGTTTAATCTTCCTCGCGATATCTTAATCGACATTCTTACAAGACTACCCGCAAAGTCTCTATGTCAGTTCAAATCAGTATCCAAGTACTGGATTTCTTTTATTTCATCTGAAGATTTTATTAAATCACATCATCGTCGAGCCCTCTCCGCTACAAACACTAATCATTCCCGAGTGTTCCTCATGTCAACTCATTCATTGCACTCAATTAACTATGAATCACCTTCATGCTATGAAGGCGTTGATGATGATGATAATTCAAGGGCCATTATCAGTTTAAAAGATCCTTTGAAAAAAGAATCAGTTGGTGAAAAGGAACTAGGTTCATGTTATGGTTTGATTTTTTTTGTTTGTTTTGATGACTGTATCCTCTTGTGGAGACCCGAGTTATACCCGACACCTTAACACCATTCCCCAATGCCACTCGGTTTTATGGGCTCGGGTATGATTTTTCCATCGACGATTACAAGATGGTTAGCGCCTCTCGATCCATTTCTAGTAATTCTATTAAATGTCATGTTTTCAATCTCAAGACCGGCTCATGGAGGACGGTCCATACCACCCACATGAGCATCAATGATCCTGATGTAATCGGGTCATTTTCCAATGGTGCAATTCATTGGATAGTTAGGCATAAACCAAATAACGGTTGTTTTAACAAACATGAAACGATTCTTTCGTTTGACATAAAAGACGAGGTCTTTATGGATATTGTTTTACCAAATGGAGGTGAGAACAAGCAAAGTGGATTTTGGTATTTGGGAGATTTGAAAGGCTGTTTGTATGCGGTTTACGGTGGTGATGGTGTGGATATGAATGTGTGGGTGATGAAGGAATATGGTGTTGAAAGTTCATGGAGTAAGGTGATTAAACTGGACTGGGTTAGATTTTATTGTGATTATGAAATGGCGCCGGTGTGTTTTACATATGAAGATGATATTGTTATTGACATGGATTCGTGGAGCCTGATAAGATACAATGTAAAAGAAAACACTATTCGGAGAATTAAGAAATGTAGTACTGACTGGCATTTTTGGGTTATGTATACCGAGACTTTGGTGTCACCTTATGGTTAGATAGACATTTGATTGTCTACCAGATGCTTATTTATATGTATATGATGGCATAGGTATAGCATATATTTTGTATGTTATAATGTTAGAATTTATTGTTTAGAACTTATATCATCATAATGAAATTTACTTATTTTAAATATTTCAAATATTTTTAGGGTGATATTGATATGTATACAATTTATCATATTATAACTTGTTATGAACATTGAACAAAAAGTTATATAAAAAAGTTAGAATTGTAACAAAAAATGTACTTGCAAATCCTACCGAATATTCTTTTTAACAAACTAACGGGTACTAAGCCGGATACGGGACACGATATTACAACCGAGTAGGGGAATGGGATTACCGATATCGTCAACACAACTTTAAGCGCCCCAAGCCCAATTCAGCTCTTCCTAAAAGACAATCATCGACACAAACACAAACCGCAACCACCAAAACACAATCTTCTCTACCATATTTCAAACCACACACCGTCCATCTCTCTCATGTACCAAAAATAAAATGATTTTAGTTTAAAGATATATTCATTCGTGAACGTTGAATAATAGGAAGGTTAAGATTGTTATTTTGCATAAATTTGGTAATGGAAAAAATCATTTACGGGCCTACCACGCTTCCACTGCGCCACTCTGATTTGTTGTTGGTTCACTTGTATGTTCAAAACATTTTACTTCTCTGATAATGTAGCCCGTTCACATACAACTATACAAGTCAAACTGAAACATAGGAAACTTAATTCATTTGCATAAAAAGATACAACGATGATTGAGCTGGAGCGAGAGCCAATAAATAAACTTTTTAGAACACATGTAATCAGATAATTTAATAGTATATCGATCTGCAAATTCCATACTCGGCTTTTGTTCTCATTTTCAAGTTAAATCACAAAAAAGTGTTCCTCTTGTCTGTCACGTTCGCTTTTCCCATTCTTCACAACTCAATGAAGGATCAAAAGAAACATACATATTGTGTTGCAATGAGAAAGAAAGTAATTAAACACACATAAATGAATAATAGGTGCGTGTAACCATACCTTGATTTCGATATAATCATGCAAATTGCAAAGACGAATGTCGGTGGTGGCCCGTTTTACACAACTGTAGGTCTAGAGGCTTCTCATTGTCGGTATAAAAACGAGTGAACATAGTATTTCCATGTTCTTTTGAGTTGACTGGTCACCACCTTTTTGTTATTTTGATTTTTCTAAACTAACTAATGCCATGAATATTGAGCAGCGGTTAGTTACCGATCGATATTGTGAATTCATTGGTGGATATTGAGCATGTTTGGTTCCCTAAATAACAGTTTCGGCGTGTATGTGTTCTTTCCAGCACAGAAAGATGGGAATTTTGTCTGTAAATTAATATGTTATTTGTGCATGACTGCCTTATTTTGAACATAAAATTATTATTTGATAAGACATTTTTTCCCCTAGGAAACTGATGTTACATAACATAACATGGTTAATTGTACTACTTCCTTTCATATGTAACACTCAACATTGTTAATATTATGCTGATTGATTGCATCTTAATGTCTGATTTATCCTGGTTCGATTATTTGTTTTTTACTTCGCTTCTTTGTGTCTTTTTTAACAACTCCGTTAATACTATTTTTTACTTACTGATTTAGTTAAATTGTGATTTAACACAATCTTCAGCATAGTATAATTAAAATTTTAAATCACAATACAATCCTGTTCACATCCATTTCTTTATTAATCAAGCTATTGTATCCACTAATGTTGGAATATCTGATATATTATATGTTGGTACCGGGTTACTCATGTTGAATATAAAAAATAGAACATATATGTATGTTATGTACCGAGATTCAGAGCCAAGCGGTTGTGGATACGACCACAAAGGTTCTGGTGAACCTTTATAAGTTATTGTGTTAACTCATATATACTTAACAACCAGAGGCTGACTTAGTTACATTAGCTTAAGTGACCAACAAAGATCATTTTTTACGTACTCAACAGATCACTAATGTTAATTATTAATTCGGTTAAAATATGACAAACTCTCAGTAATTTATTACAGTTTTCATCTACCAGTTTATACGGAGATTACGGGGTTTTACGCTAGCTCAATGTATCAACTAGCATTGTATTTGTATATCCTAGGTCTATTCATTACCAAATACTATACATTTAACTTACACATGTTGGTAAGTTATACCAAGAACTTAAAAGGTATAACCAATCATCAAAGTACATATATTAAGAAGAGTCACATACACTTGAAACAATCAAGTTGATACGGTCAAATTGCAGCAAAGATTTCGTGTTTTGACTATATTGTATTTTTGTGCGGTGTAGGGAATTAGTCGGTCACTCTTTTTGTTGATACATTGGAGTTGTTCTTCTATATTAAGAAAGTGAAGGTTATACATTATACATGCAAGACTTTGACCTGAAGGATTCAAAGTACATACAACATTAATCTTGACAAGGACAATTGACTTTGACCAATTCAAGGGAAGATGAGTTCTATATGAATCAAAGATATTTATTTTCTTGTTGGCATCTCTTTTCACCGTTGTTTTTTAGGTTATCTAATTAAGAAAATCAAAGCAATGTATGATCTTCCTCGCGATATTTTAATCGACATTCTTTCAAGATTACCTGCAAAGTCTCTAGGCCAGTTCAAATCAGTATCCAAGTACTGGCTTTCTTTTATTTCATCTGAAGATTTTATTAAATTACATCATCGTCGCGCCCTATCCGATACTAACATGAATCATTCCCGAGTGTTACTTAGGTCAAGTTATTCATTGCACTCAATCAACTATGAATCACCATCATGTTATGAAGGCATTGATGATGATGAGAATTCAAGGGCCATTATCAGTTTAACCGATCCGCGAAAAAAAGAATCATTTGTTGAAAAGGAATCAGGATCTTGCTATGGTTTGATTTTCTTTGTTTGTTTTGATGAGTGTGTCCTCTTGTGGACTCCAACTACTGAAAAGACCCGATTAATACCCGGCCCAGTAACACCATTCCCTAATGCCACTCGGTTTTATGGGCTCGGGTATGATTTTTCCATCGATGATTACAAGATGGTTAACGCGTCTAGATCCATTTCTAGTAATTCTATCAGTTGTCAAGTTTTCAATCTCAAGACTGGCTTGTGGAGGACGGTCCAAACCACCCACATGAGCATCAATGACCCTGATATAATCGGGTCATTTTCGAACGGTGCAATTCATTGGATAGTTCGACATAGTCCACATGATGATGGTTTCAATAAACGTGAAATGATTCTCTCGTTCGACATAAAAGATGAGATCTTCATGGAAATTGTTTTACCAAATGGTGGTGAGAATGAACAAAGTGAATTTTGGTGTTTGGGAGATTTGAAAGGTTGTTTGTATGCGGTTTACGGTGGTGATAATGGTGTGGATATGGAAATGTGGGTGATGAAGGAATATGGTATTGAAAGCTCATGGAGTAAGGTGATTAAATTGGACTGGATTAGATTTGGTTGTGATTATGGAATGAGACCGGTGTTTTTTACACATGAAGATGATGTTGTGATTGACTTGGATTCATGGCACCTGGTTAGATTTAATGTAAAAGATAATACTATTAAGAGATTTAAGAAATGTAGTACCGATTGGCATTTATGGGTTGTGTATTATGAGACTTTGGTGTCACCTTATGGTTAGATATACATTTGATTGTATATCTAGATCTTCATGGGTGAAAATTAGGAGTTTGGGCTTCTTGTCCCATTGACTGACCCCTAGGAGATGCCCCAGGTGGTGATGCGTTTGTCCCCGAGTCTGTTAACGTCGGGTTGGGCGCCAATGTTAAACAATGCCTGCTGAAAGTTGCGGACGAACATTTCACTGCTGCGGTCAATGGTCAATGTATTATGCTCTTCAGGGGTTGCTCCTTTCGGTAAGGATACTTTGAACGCTTTGTTGTCTAAGCATCCCATCATGGCACCTCCGATTATGCCTGTTTCCTTGCTTTCTGAGTCTCCCATTGTCATGGACGTTGATAGTGTGCTTGGGTGCATTAAATCTTTCCCTAAAGGGACTTCGTGTGGGCGGGATGGTTTGCGAGCCCAACACATTTTAAATGCGTTGTGCGGAGAGGGGTCTCCGATTGCTGATGGTTTGCTCAAGGCTATCTCTGCGGTGGTTAATTTATTTTTCGGGGGAAGGTGTCCTAAGGTGTTGGCATAGTTTGTTGCGTCTGCCCCACTTACGCCGTTGCTTAAACCGGACAATGGGATTAAACCTATTGCCGTTGGGGCCATTTGGAGATGGTTGGTCTCTAAGGTAGCTATGAGGGGTGTCGGGAAGGAGATGGCTAAATACCTCGGTGATTTTCAATTTGGGGTGGGAGTCCCTAGTGGGGCAGAGGCCGTGCTCCATAGCGCGAACATGTTTCTAAATCAATTTCATTCGGATGGGTCATTGGCTATGCTCACTGTTGATTTCTACAATGCCTTCAACTTAGTTGATAGGATGACCCTTCTACATGAGGTCTGGAGTCGATGTCCTTCCATTTCTCTTTGGGTGGATTTTTTATATGGGCAGTCGGCAAGGTTATATGTGGGTGATACTTACATTAAATCCACCACTGGGGTTCAACAGGGGGGCCCTCTTGGGCCTCTCCTTTTTGCCTTAGTTTTGCACCCACTTGTTCATCAAATCAGAGATCGGTGCAAGCTTCTCTTTCATGCTTGGTACTTGGATGATGGCACGATTATCGGGGATACTAGCGAGGTGACCAAAGCATTAGATATAATCAGGTCTGAGGGGCCTCGTTTGGGTCTTGAATTAAACGTTAAGAAAACATAGTTATTTTGGCCAACTTGTAATGGGGTGAAGGTACATGAGGGGTTGTTCCCTTGCGGGATTGGAAGGACAGTGCTTGGCGTGAAACTCCTTGGTGGTGCTGTAAGCCGAGATGCGGGGTTTATCAGCAGTTTGGCTATGAAAAAGACATCTAGCACTGTGGAACTGATGAGCTGTCTCCCAAGACTTCGGGATCCTCAATCCGAGCTTCTTTTGCTTAGCTCATGTATGGGAGTCGCCAAGCTTTTGTTCGGTTTGAGAACGTGCCAACCTATGTATGTGGGGGAAGCTGTTTCTATATTTGACAATGGCCTTCGAAGGGTAATTGAGGACATCGTGGTTTGTGGAGGTTCATTCTTTGGGGATCTCCAATGGAGGTTGTCATCACTTCCGACCCGTTATGGGTGGTTGGGTCTCTGTTCGGCCGAGGATGTAGCTACATATGCTTTTGTGGCTTCGAGAGCACAATCGTGGTGTTTGCAAGACCATATTCTTCGAGGTTGTGATATTTATGGGTTGGACTCTGATTATGGGTGTGCGATGGATCGTTTACGTACTTCACTTCCAGATTTTGATCTTAGCGGGTTCTCTAATAAGGACACCGCCCCCCCCCCCCCTCCCCAAGCCCAACATGTTGTGGCGAGTGCCTTATTTAGTGGAATCGTCAAGAGTATAGAAGTGAAGTTTGATCTATCCCCTCGCCAAAAGGCGGTGTTTGAATGCCTTCGGGCTCCTCGGGCTCAGGATTTTCTAACGGCCATTCCCATTGACGGATTAGGCCAACGTATGTCGGGTTTGGAGTATCGGGCTATCCTTAAGTACCGGTTAATGATCCCTATATTCCCGTCTGATGAGCCTTGCCCAATTTGTCGCAAGGTCTGTTTGGATTCTTTTTGTGACCATGCGGTGCATTGCAAAGAATTGCCTGGCTTTAAATACATGCATAATTTGGTTAGAGATGTTCTATGTGATGTTCTTAAATGGGCAGGGATTTCTGCTAAAAAAGAGGCCCCTGTTAACTTTCTCACGGATCCTCTTGAAGGGAGGTCTACTTTACGACCAGCTAATATTCTTGTGTTCGGGTGGGCAGGGGGGAAACACGCATGTGTGGATCTTACAAAAGTGTCTCCTCTGGTTGGTCTCAGGGACCGTGGGTTTGTTGTGGGTCAGGCTGCGTTGAAGGCTGAATCGGGCAAAGTTGTTAAACACGAGAAAGCTTGTTTAGATAATCAACATGTCTTTCTACCATTTGCCTTTGATACATTTGGTTTTCTGGCCCCAGAGGCTGTGAAATTTTTTAGTAGGGTTCAGTGTGTCGTACATGGAACCTCTTCAGCTTCTAGGTCCCAAAGCTTCGTTTTTAGCAGGATTGGTTTTGCTATTCAAAAGGGGGGTTGCGGCGCAGCTTGTTGCCCGTTTGCCTGCCACTTTATTTTAATCGTTTTATAAGTAACTTAAAATCACATGAAGGGAAATTGACTGACCAAGTTTTCTAGTTATTAAGTGGTGTTACTTTTTTATGTTTAACTTTTAACTTGTTCAAATTAGGGCTGTTCACGAACCGAACCGAACGCGGACATTTTCATACTTGGTTTGGTTTGAAAGCGAGCCGAATCGAACGGATTGAATTTAAAGAAACGAGCGATATCTTAATGCTTGAACTTGGTTCGGTTTGAAACCGAGCGGTTTGGTTCGGCTTGGTTTGCTTGGTTTCATACAAAGTTTCCAATTTTAAATTTCTAAAACTTCAAAATATTATTAATTCAAGACTTTCAATTCTAAATTTTCTAAAGTTTCACCTTTAAAATGTATAAAACTCAAAGTTAACTACAAAATATATATAAAACGAGTGACTATGGTTTAAATTTGAACTTTGAATTCAACACAAAAGATTGAAATTTTAAAAACTTTAAAAAATAGTATACTTTTATATATATTCATAGAGTTTATATATAAAACTAATAAATAAAAAATAATTCGAGCAAAATGAACCTAACCAAACCGAGCGAGGCTTTGCTCGTTCTTGGATTGTTTTTAAACCGAACCGAGCCGAACGGCTCACTTTCAAACCGAGCCAAAATCGAATGAGCGTTTTTCGAGCGAACGACGAACGAGCGGCGAGCATTTTGGACAGCCCTAGTTCAAATCGATTATAGTGAATGTAAATGAAAACGCATTTAGATGTGTTTTCTAAATGTACATCTATGTGTTTTCTTATTCTTTAGTTTAACGGAGAAATACAAAAACGCATTTAGATGTAATAAATGAGGGATCACGTTCGGGATAAAGTATGACAGCTTTTTTCTTAGAAAAATATATGAAAGATGTGCAAATAGCAAAGTGTGTAAATTGTATGTTTTGGGCGATCTTTCCTCCCTTTCATTAATAAGGCGAGCTCGGGCCTGGCTTAACCCGATTGCACCTTTAATATAAGTATATTTAATTTATTACAAATATAAAAAAAAGAAGCATAAATAACTAAACAAACAAAAAATATATATATATATATATAATAAAATAAAAATCTATATTCAAAATTATAATTTTATAAGAAGTAATACTAACTAGTATAAACCCGAACGTTGTAGCGCAAATTGATTTGTATTCCACCCGCATTTTTGTTCGAAAAAAATCAGACTCTAGAATTCAAACTCGGGTCACCTAGGTTGTAAACACAGTGTCTGGCCAACATGTCTATCTTAACGCGTTAGCAACAATCAATATCATATACTCCATAAGAACCAACAAATGGAAGACTTGAAGAAATTGAAAACTCGTAGAAAATTCTATAAACCTACATATTCTTTAATAATAAAAAATATAAAGTGGCTATTTATTGAATATAGAAGTGAAAACGTGGGCTTGGGCTTAAACATAGAACATATATAACATACAACATAACCTAACTCTGCTTCATTCTCATTCGGAATGACAGAGCTTGCTTTTGACGTTTTAGAGCAAATACTGATACGATTGGATGTGAAAGATTTAATCCGATGCAAGAGCGTGTATAAGTCATGGAAATCTTTTATATCCAGTCCTCGTTTTGTTAAAGCTCACTTAAACCATAATATTAAAAGTGACCGTGACAACCAACGACTTGGACATAGAAGGATCCGTATATGCTACGGGGTTGCCCCCAACTTGAGTTGTATTGTTGGCTCTTGTAATGGCCTCGTATGCATTTACCCTATAGTTGGCGAGTTTCTTGTAATAAATCCTTCCACTAGAGAAGAGAAGAAACTGCAAACGCTGCCTAATGAGTTCGAAGAAGCTACCATTAGGAGATTAATAACTTGGGGTTTTGGTTATGATTCGTATTCAGATGACTACAAGGTTGTAGTAGGTCTTGAAACACCACCGCCGACACGTTTTCATGTCTTGTCATTGAAATCAAATACTTGGAAAGTTATTGGAGAATCAAAGTATCATAGTATGGGTGGTAACGGTATCTTATGTGATGGTGTGCTTTACTGGTTCATGGCTAATATAAAACTTAAAAAGTTAATAATTATTTCTTTCGATTTATCTACAGAGGAACTTAAAAAAATCCCCCAACCAGATGATGTTGATTATAAGACGATTCCTAAGACGAGTCCTTTGTTTAAACACACACTCGGACTTATACAAGACCGTCTATGCATATATTCAAAACATTCTTCTAAGATATGGGTAATGGTAAACAACAAGTGGGAACAGTATATTGATCGTCAGCAGAGCAAGTATGATATTGCAAACCGCTTGAGCGTAGTGAGTGATTCACAAAACAAGAGGGGTTATGTCTACACTTTCAGACATGATGATGGACAATCTGGTCACCGTGCACCCTGCAATGGGAAGTATATGTGCTCTAGTATATTTGTTAAGAGCCTCGTATCTCCACATCTCCAAGTTTATCGTAAATAGTTAAAGACCTTCCATTGATGGACCTATATTTATTTTATTTGCTTCAGTATTAGTTGCTGCTCTTTATTCATATTTATTATTCATTACTAATGAATTGGATGGACATATGTTTCATATTTATTAACAAAAAATAAAATGATGGTTTACTACCATTAAGCTTTACAGATGCTAGTATATACTTTTGACCCAATAATGTGAGGAAATGCATGCTAGTGATAGTTTGACTACTTTATTTTGAGAATAATTTTATGTTAAAAGTCCATGTTCTTGTGAGTTGACTAGCCAACACCTTTTTGTTATTTTGAATTTTTGTAAATAACTAATGTGTTGAAAATGCTTTGCAGAGTGCCCCTTTTGACATTCCTCTTGATTCAGCAGCGGTTAGTTACCGTTGGTATTGTAAATTCATTGATGGATAATTGATATTGGGCGTGTTTCGTTCCCTAAATAAGAGTTATGGTGTGTATGTGTTCTTGTAATTTTGTTTGTAAATCTGTTATTTGTTATTTTGTTTATTAACATAAAATTAAAACATAATGCTGGTTGATTGCAACATAAAATCTGATTTATCCTGGTTAGATTATATGTTTTTCCTGTTATTTGATTGTTTCAATCCTGTGACCTGTGGGTTATGGGCCCATGCTTCCGCTGCGCCACTTTGGTTTGTTGATTATTTTGATCGATATCTAATAGAAGACATTTTATCATAAATCGTAGTCACATACAATTGAAACAATCAAACTGCAGCAAAGATTTCGTGTTTGACTGTTTGGACTATATCATATTTTTGTGCCGTGTACGAATTAGTCGGTCACTCTTTTTGTTGATACGTTGGACTTGTTCTTTCTATATATAGAAAGTGAAGGTAATACATTATACATGCTAGACTTTGACTTGACGGATTCAAAGTACAACAACATTTATCTTGACCAAGACAATTGACTTTGACTAACTCAAGGGAAGATCAAAGATGAGTTCTGTATAAATCAAACACATTGGTTGTTGGCCTCTCTTTTTACTATTGCTTTTGAGTTTATCTAATTAAGGAAATCAAAGCAATGTTTGATCTTCCTCGCGATATTTTAATCAACATTCTTTCAAGATTACCTGCAAAGTCTCTAGGCCAGTTCAAATCAGTATCAAAATACTGGCTTTCTTTAATTTCATCTAAAGAGTTTATTAAATTTCATCATCGTCGAGCCCTCTTCGATACTAATACTAATCATTCCCGAGTGTTTGTCATATCAACTCATTCACTACACTCAATCAACTATGAGTCACCATCATGTTATGAAGGCGTCGATGATGATTATTCAAGGGCCATTATCAGTTTAACCGATCCATTTGAAAAAGAATCAGTTATTGAAAAGAAATTAGGTTCTTGCTATGGCTTGATTTTCTCTGTTTGTTTCGATGATTGTATTCTATTGTGGAATCCAACTACTGGAAAGACTCGAGTAATACCTGACCCATTAACACCATCTTCTAATGGCACTCGGTTTTATGGGCTCGGGTATGATTTTTCCATCGATGATTACAAGATGGTTAGCGTGTCTAGAACCATTTCTAGTAATTCTATCAGTTGTCAAGTTTTCAATCTCAAGATTGGCTCGTGGAGGACGGTCCAAACCGCCCACATGAGCATCAATGACCATGATATGATCGGGTCTTTTACGAACGATGCAATACATTGGATAGTTAGACATCGTCCACATGATGATGGTTTCAACAAACGTGAAGCGATTATTTCGTTCAACATAAAAGACGAGGTCTTTATGGATATAGTTTTACCAAATGGTGGTGAGAATGAGCAAAGTGGATTTCGATGTTTGGGAGATTTGAAAGGTTGTTTGTATGCGGTTTATGGTGGTGGTGGTGATGATGGTGTGGATATGGAAGTGTGGGTGATGAAGGAATATGGTATTGAAAGCTCATGGAGTAAGGTGATTAAATTGGAATGGATTAGATTTGGTTGTGATTATGGAATGTGTAAGGCCCCGTTACCGGTAGCCCTACTTTCGTGTTGGATTTACTCATAAACGCAGTTCTATATATCAGAGTTAATTAAAACATTCACGGAACATTAAAAACTTTCATAAAACATTTCGTAACAATCCAAAACTTGTCTTAAACAAACAACTTGTCTTTCAAAAACAAAGTAATTAAAACATATCACGTCTTGAGCCTTCTGATGCCAGCCTCTTATTCAATGCCACGTGTCTCCTCAAGCGAGCTGCCTCATCCTACTCACGTGCGTAACAATCCAAAACTTGTCTTAAACAAACAACTTGTCTTTCAAAAACAAAGTAATTAAAACATATCACGTCTTGAGCCTTCTGATGCCAGCCTCTTATTCAATGCCACGTGTCTCCTCAAGCGAGCTGCCTCATCCTACTCACCTGCGTGCATACTAAAAGTCAGCTACGCTGAGTGAGTTCTAGTTAATCATACATTATACAATACACACAAACTTATATTCTTTCATTCATACTTTCATACTTTCTTTTGTACTAACTTGCTTTCATATATAACGTTATAAAGAGCATTACGCCCTACATTCCTCGAGTATTATTAGGGCTCGGTACCCTCCTTCCTCGAGTATTATTAGGGCTCGGTACCCTCCTTCCTCGAGTATTATTAGGGCTCGGTACCCTCTTTCCTCGAATATTAGTAGGGTTCGGTTCCCTAGTTCTCGAATACTAGTAGGGTTCGATTCCCTCTTCGTTACCATACAACCATACATCATACCTCGAGTATTATTAGGGCTCGGTACCCTTTTCGTAACCATACAACCATACAACCATCCTTTCCTTCTTTTATTAACTTTATCACGTTCATACACATAAGCATACATATCATACTTACCTTATACATAGCGTTACAACCTGACAGTACGTGCAATATCCGAAGATCGTTCACGTACCATCAAGTAATCATTCATACATTTCACATTATTCACATAAGGCATACACTTATCTCTTAGGATAAGCGTATTAACAAACATATTGAGTATGCATACAACCCCGAAAACATAACACATAAACGGGGCTAGAACTCACCTGAACACGGTTACGTTCACCGTTAATTGTTATTTCCTTCTTGAGCTGTGCACGGCTAACTGTATAACAATACACGTATCAATCATCTATCGCAATCTATATTGTGTTTCTAGTTCAATTATAACCCACAACGGACGGGGGTCCGGGGGCAGCGCCCCTGGCAGTGGGGTTCCAGGGGCGGCAGCCCCTAGCAGGGTCCAAGGGGCAGAGCCCCTGGCTGGGGTCGAGCTGCCAGGTCAGCTTAGAAAAATTTTATTTCCATTAACTGTCTTAACACATTTTTCACTAGGAATTTAATTTATTTCCCAACGAACTTAACTTTTGGCGAACTTAATATTAAGCGAAGTTAACTTGACGAACTTATCATTAGGCGAACTTGGAATCAGCGAACTTGACCAGTGGCGAATTTAACTTGGCAAAGTTACACCTTAGGCGAACTTACATTGCAGGCGAAGTTTCCTGCTGGAGAACTTGGCTTGCAGTGAACTTGGCTTGCAGCGAACTTGGCTTGCAAGCGAACTTAGCTTGCAGGCGAAGTTGCTCAGCAGCAGGTCCTGTTCGTTTTAAAACCCCTTACTCATATCCGTTTCGTCGTGAAACCTTGGAGATGATAGTGACCAAAACCCGTAAACGTTCACATGTTCATTTTCGGATAAAACTTGACCCAAAAGCGCATAAAGTTTGGACCTTTAAACGTTTAAGACTATCTTTCTATTTAATCTATTCGCACAGGTTTAAGGGTTCATTAGTTTCGTTTTAGCATCAATTTTACAACTTTACATTTCGTTTACCCCCGATCTATTCTCGTTCTAAGTTTCAAGGCTAAACGTTTATAAAAACGTAAACTTTAGGATCAAAGCATACCTTTTATACGTTCGGTTGGTCGCGTTTTGCTTGGTTATCTTGTATCTAGCTCGTATATGAGAGATCTATTGCTATTCGATGTTCGTTGGTTGTTTCACCCTCTTCCTCTCTCTCGGCCGTAAATAGTAATAAGGAAGTGTGTGTGTGTGTGTTTTTGAGTGTGTAGAGATTAGGATGGATATAAATGAGGGTTTAGGGTTTTAGGTTGGTTTAAGAGGGTATTTATACCTCTTGAAGCCTGTGACATCTGCCCTGATCCGACCCGACCCAGGTACCCGTTTCTCTGACCCGATCTCTTTCTTTTATGATTTAATATTTATTTATACTTATATTTTACTTTTAATAATAATAATATATTTTCCTTCCCGCCTTTTTCTCTCTCTTTCTTTCCGCCGTCCCCTCCCCCTTCCTTCTCTCTTTCCACCTTCTTTTCCCTCTTGTCGCCGTCCCGCCCTTAAGCCTTGTTTCCCTCAACTCTTTGCTTGTCCTTTGTTCCTTCCCGCCTAAGGTTGTCTGCGCAGCTTCACGCGCCAGACTCCTTACAAGGAAGCCTGCGTGAAGACCATCTGTTCCTGCGATACGCGAGACGAACGCTTCCCGCGACGCGCTAAGGATTTGTAGTTCCCTCGACGCGCGAAGAATTATAGTTCTTCCCGCAGCGCGCTAGGAATCTTAGTTCCTCCCGCGGCGCGCTAAGAAATGTGGTTCTTCCCGCAGTGCGCATGGAAATATAGTTCTTTCCGCGACGCGTTAAGGTTGTTTTTGTCTGCCTTCGCGCTCGCGCTCTCTTGACCTTCTGTGTCTGCCTTCGCGCCTTAGCCTTCTCGCGTTAAACCCTTTGAGTTTTCTTCTGTTTAAGCTAGCCGTTGCTTTTGAGTTGTCTTATCTTTTGAGCTGTTGACCTAATCTGCTTTATGTCTGAAAAGTTACTTTCGGCGCAGCATGCGTACCAACCCCTTGGTTGACAGATAAAGTGACTGACATAATCTTTTGAGATCTGCTTTTGCCATGCTTGACCAGTACCTTTATCTGATCCGCCCATGCTTTTTACTGTTCCCTGACAGCTTTATCTTGCCCTCTGCAGCTGCCATATCTTTTGATATCTTTACTTTTCAGAACTTTTTACCGTTGATATCTTTTCTTTTACTTTTTGAAATCTTTTCCCCTTTTTCTAGGGTTTATGTCTCCTAGGGTTTTCCTATAAATAATAATAATATTTTCATAACACATCACACACAAACACTTAATCTCTCCTGTTTTCCTTGCTCTCTCTGCCGCTTCCTCTCTGCCTCCGTTCTGCCTTGCTTTTCCGGTAATATATATATATTATATATAATAGTTTACTTATTAATTATGCTAACTTATAATCAAGACTTAAAACAGATCGTTAAAACAATAATCTTTAATTATAGGTTAACTTGTGCTTGTTTAAAGTTGGTTCTTGCTTTATCTTACACCGCATCGTTTATCAAGTGAGTTATCTCGTATCTAATCCCTTTTTATTTTAAATGCTTTGGGATGTTCATGTGTTCATACAAAACTTGAGTCTTAAACTGTTTATGAACTTTAGTCGCGCAGTATCCCATGTGTTGAGGACGTAGACTTGGCTGTTTATTTGTATGTGTGGATCATTAACCGTATGGACGGTCTATTCCGCAGTTTTCATGGTACCATTAGATGAACACGGGAGAACATTCGTTTATGATTTTCTCTTTTGTTACACTTGCACAGTTAGTCTTGTTTGTGAGCTCAATTGTGAGCACTGGCAGTCTTGTCTCTTAGAGTTGGTCCCGATCAGATTACACCCTTGTTGAAAACCAGACATACACATGTTGCGCGCAGATTTATTGTTACCTATGTATTGTATTAAACTTGATTTCTCACCAACACGCAAGTGTTTGACGTTTATTTTAACACATGTTCAGGTTTGCAGTAACTGTTTTGGAGCTTGTGGACACGTAGGACGTTTTTACTTTTGGACCTAGAATTAAAATGTATCAAGACAAGTTAATGTTGTTTGAATGTTATAATTTATAATATATTGATTTATGTTTGATTTATGTTCTTTATTTTCCCCGCTGCGCTGTGCGCGATAAAATGTGTATTAATAAATATTGACACCAATAGTGTCGCGAGTAATGAAGCAATATGTGGCGCCCCGATGTATAATCCGCCTTTGGTCGGGGTGTTACAGATTGGTATCAGAGCTCGTTGGCTTTAGGATAGGTGGTTAGACGTAACGGCCTAGAATACCTAAGAGTCCCTTCTCGCGCATGAGAGAAATCTCATGTTTGCGCGCTTATTGTTAATTACTCGTTATTTATGAATATGCTCGCGCTTGCGCGGTATATGATTTTATGTTTTATTTCGCGATGTTTCGATTTTTGTCGAATTTCGATTTTTATTGATTTTTCTTACATATTCGTTTGTTGGGTTTGAAAATCCGAAAAGTCATGGTGATACATGAATAGTTGATTTTCAATTTCCATTTACGATTATGTTCTGAGGTTGGAGACTTGAAAAGTCATGGTGATACATGAATTGTCAACCTCCAATACTCATTTTCTTGTATGTTTTATATTGAAGATTGAAAAGTCATGGTGATACATGAATCGTCAATCTCCAATACTCGTTTGCTCGTATATTTTAAATTGGGAATTCGGAAAGTCATGGTGATACATGAATTGTCGATTCTTGATTCGAATTTGTTACCTTTATTAAGTCTGCATTTAGGGTCATTTAATCTACTTTAACTTTTGATAGTATCTAACTCTGCGAAACCAAGCTCTATAAAGTTATACTTTGCGATAAAACTAAGATATTAACTAAAATTAAAATTTTTATAGAATGCCTCCGCTATCTCGCCGATTTCAGAGAAGAGAAGCCTCGCGCATGCGTAGACAGCAACGTTCCCAGGAAATGGCCGCCGCAATAGCCCAAGCCTTGAGCCAAAACAATACCTCCAGTTATAACATTAAATCCTTCAACGCGGGTAACCCTCCAAAGTTCACAGGTCTTGAAGGAGCCACCGTGATGCTCCAATGGCTCGAAAAGATTGAAAACACTTTCCTCCATACCCAATGCCCCTCAGACAGACGAACCCTATATGCTTCCAGTGTCCTGGAATCCAGAGCGCTTACATGGTGGAATGGAGTAGCTCATGCGCGTGGCGCAGAGGCTGCTTCTAGCATGACATGGGAGGAATTCAAGGAAATTCTTACGCGAGAATTCTGCCCTCCCAACGAAGTTAAGCGCCTGGAGGAAGAATTCTGGAACTTGAAGCAATACAGTGGCGAAGCGCGCGAGTACGCGACGCGCTTCCACGAGCTAAGCTTACTGGTCCCTCACCTTGTTACCCCTTCACGCCGAGCAATCGAGAAATTCCTTGGGGGTCTCCCCATGGAAATTCAAGATTCTGTATGGGCCAGAAACCCAGTAACCCTCTCTGACGCCATCGAGTTGGCCGCTGTGCTCAGCGACAACCATGTCAGAGCAGGAACCCTGTTCCTGCGGGGAACAGAGAAGACCAAACCCACCAAGACTGTCCCTGAACCAACAGAAACCAAACCTGAACCCTCAAACCATAACCAGAAACGTAGGCGCAGACAAGCCTATGCGCTTACCAACCCGCCCATTGTCCAGCAACCCGTTTACCAACCCCCAGTTTACGCGCCTAACCCACTGTCAACCTACCCAGCACCTCCTGCAGTCCATAACTATGCCTTAACCAATCCAGCACTCCCTGCCCCGCCTCCTAAGAAACCTTACACAGGAAACCATCCCTTTTGCCCAACCTGTAGATTTCACCACCCAACCCAAACCCCGTGTCGACTTTGCAACCGATGTGGCCGCGCTGGTCACACTGCTGAAAACTGTAGAGTCCTTCCCGCCAATCCAATTGTACCAACACCACCAGTCTACCCGCAGAACCCACAACCAACCTACCAAAACCCACGACCCAGATCGTGCTTTAACTGCGGTGATCCCAGTCATTTCCGGAACGCGTGCCCGAGACTACAAGTGCAAATCACACAAGCGAATCCGGTGAACCAGATTTCGAACCAAGTGACGCGTGGACGAGCTTTTAACATAACCGCGCACCAAGCGCAAGCGAATAATGACGTAGTTAATGGTACATTTTTACTTAACGGATTTTATGCCTCTGTACTTTTTGATACTGGCGCCGATCGAAGTTTTATCTCTCGCGCCTTCGAGCAGAAGCTTGCGCGACCGCGCAACGATTTAAAAGAAGATTTTTCAGTTGAATTGGCTAATGGTGAAATTATTTTAATTAACTCAGTGATTAAAGATTGTACGCTTAATCTTAACGAAAACGATTTTCTAATCGACCTCATCCCCATGCCTCTTGGAAGCTTTGATGTTATCATTGGTATGGACTGGCTCTCGAAGAATCGCGCCGAAGTTATTTGCGCCAAGAAATTGATTCGCATACCTCGAGAAAATGGTGATCTTCATATTTACGGCGAAAAACCCTCCAGTGGTCTTAAACTTATGTCTTGCGCCGAAGCCCGTAGGCTCATGCGGAAAAGGTGTATTGCATTCTTAGCCCATGTGGTTAAACCTGCTGAAGAAAAGAAGCTTCGCGATATCCCTGTTGTGCGTGATTTCCCTGAAGTTTTTCCTGATGATCTTCCTGGTATCCCTCCCGCTCGTGAAGTCGAGTTCCGCATTGATCTTGTCCCTGGTGCTTCCCCCGTAGCTAAATCTCCTTATCGTCTTGCACCCGCTGAGATGCAAGAATTGGCCAGCCAACTTCAAGAGTTGACTGCTAAAGGATTCATTCGCCCTAGCTCTTCGCCCTGGGGTGCTCCGGTGTTGTTCGTTAAAAAGAAAGATGGATCGTTTCGCATGTGTATTGATTACCGCGAGTTGAACAAACTCACCATTAAAAACCGGTATCCCTTACCGCGTATTGACGACCTCTTTGATCAACTCCAAGGTGCCTCTTGTTTCTCGAAGATTGATCTCCGCTCTGGCTATCACCAGTTGCGCATCCGCGATGAAGATGTTCCGAAGACTGCTTTTCGAACTCGTTATGGCCATTTTGAATTCTTGGTCATGTCCTTCGGTTTAACCAACGCACCCGCCGTTTTCATGGATCTAATGAATCGGGTGTGTAGGCCTTTCTTGGATAAATTCGTGATTGTGTTTATCGATGATGTTCTGGTGTATTCTAAGACCAAGGCCGAGCATGAGCAACATCTTCGGTTGGTGTTGCAAAAGCTTAAAGCTGAGCAACTCTATGCTAAGCTTTCCAAGTGTGAATTCTGGTCTGATGAAGTACAGTTTCTTGGTCATGTTGTTAACAAGATGGGTATTCATGTCGACCCATCCAAGATTGAAGCAATCAAGAACTGGATTACGCCATCCTCTCCTTCTGAGATCCGTTCCTTTCTGGGCTTAGCTGGTTATTACCGGCGCTTCATTTCGAACTTCTCGAAGATCGCTTTGCCTTTAACAGCTCTTACGCACAAAGGTAAACCGTATATTTGGGGCTCGAAGCAAGAAGAAGCCTTTCTAACGCTCAAGCGTCTGTTGTGTGAAGCTCCTGTTCTTGCGCTACCTGAGGGTAATGATGATTTTGTCGTGTACTGCGATGCCTCCAACCAAGGTCTCGGTTGTGTTCTTATGCAACGAGGCAAGGTTATCGCTTACGCATCAAGGCAACTCAAGATTCACGAAAAGAATTATACAACTCACGACCTCGAGCTTGGTGCAGTAGTTTTTGCCTTGAAGATCTGGAGACACTACCTTTATGGTACTAAGTGCATCCTCTACACTGACCATAAAAGCCTTCAGCATATCTTTGATCAAAAGGAACTTAACATGAGGCAACGCCGATGGAACGAACTCATCAGCGATTACGATTGTGAGATCCGGTATCATCCTGGTAAGGCTAATGTGGTAGCCGATGCGCTCAGCCGAAAACCCTGCCAACTTAACTGTATCTTGCCGCGCACCCAGCTTCACTTCGCGCCGATTCAAAGCAACCTTGAATCGCGTATTCGTGACGCGCAGCGCGCATCCATCAGTAATGGTAACCTTCGCGCCGAGTTAGCGTGTGGCGCGGAAGCGCATTTTGTCCCTAATCTGAGTGGAATTCTCTGCTATCTCAATCGCATCTGGATTCCCTTTGATGAGAATCTTCGCGCTGATATCCTGAGTGAAGCGCATAAATCTCGGTATTCTATTCATCCCGGCGCTGATAAGATGTACAAGGATTTGCGCATTACTTATTGGTGGCCTGGCATGAAAAAGGATATTGCTGTGTTCGTAGCTAAGTGCCTGACTTGTTCTAAAGTTAAAGCTGAACACCAACGCCCATCTGGTTTGCTCGAACAACCAGAAATTCCTACGTGGAAATGGGAATGTGTAGCGATGGACTTTATTACCAAGTTACCTTTGACAGCAAGCAAACATGATAGCATTTGGGTAATAGTGGATCGATTGACTAAGTCTGCTCACTTTCTGCCCATTCGTGAAAACTACCGTGTTGAGCAACTCGCGCAGCTTTATGTCAAGGAAATTGTCTGCCGCCATGGTACTCCTTTGAGCATCATATCCGATCGTGATGGCCGTTTTGTATCTCGCTTTTGGAAATCTCTCCAATCTGCGCTAGGAACTCGCTTGGACATGAGTACGGCATATCATCCTCAGACTGACGGTCAGTCTGAGCGAACTATTCAAACCCTTGAGGATATGCTCCGATCTTGTGTTCTTGATTTTGGAGGTAATTGGGATTCGCACCTGCCTTTGATCGAGTTCTCTTATAATAACAGCTATCATTCCAGTATTGGTATGGCCCCATTTGAAGCACTTTACGGTCGTAAGTGCCGCTCCCCGATTTGTTGGAGCGAAGTGGGTGAAACTCAAATCACAGGACCCGAACTTGTTCAAGAGACAACCGATAAAATCGCCAAGATCCGTGATCATCTGCTGACTGCCAGAAGCCGACAGAAGAGTTACGCAGATCGTAGGCGAAAGCCTCTCGAATTTCAAGTTGGTGATCTTGTTCTCCTCAAAGTGTCGCCTTGGAAAGGTGTTGTCCGCTTTGGGAAGAAAGGTAAGCTTGCTCCTCGTTATGTTGGTCCATTCAAGATTCTCGCGCGTGTGGGAAAAGTTGCCTACAGACTTGACCTGCCGCCCGCGCTCAGTAATGTGCATCCAACGTTCCATGTATCCAATCTCAAGAAGTGTTTAGCTGACGAGAACCTTCACATTTCACTCGATGAAGTTCAAGTTGATGAATCTATGCATTTCGTTGAGAAGCCTGTTGAGATTATGGATCGCGAGGTTAAGCAAACCAAGCGCAGTCGTATCCCTATCGTGAAAGTTCGTTGGGAGTCCAAGCGCGGAGCCGAGTTTACATGGGAAAGGGAAGATCAAATGAAGATCAAGTACCCGCACCTGTTCTCTGCGCAACCTACTTCGAGATAAATTTCGGGACGAAATTTCTTAAAGTAGGGGAGACTGTGACATCTGCCCTGATCCGACCCGACCCAGGTACCCGTTTCTCTGACCCGATCTCTTTCTTTTATGATTTAATATTTATTTATACTTATATTTTACTTTTAATAATAATAATATATTTTCCTTCCCGCCTTTTTCTCTCTCTTTCTTTCCGCCGTCCCCTCCCCCTTCCTTCTCTCTTTCCACCTTCTTTTCCCTCTTGTCGCCGTCCCGCCCTTAAGCCTTGTTTCCCTCAACTCTTTGCTTGTCCTTTGTTCCTTCCCGCCTAAGGTTGTCTGCGCAGCTTCACGCGCCAGACTCCTTACAAGGAAGCCTGCGTGAAGACCATCTGTTCCTGCGATACGCGAGACGAACGCTTCCCGCGACGCGCTAAGGATTTGTAGTTCCCTCGACGCGCGAAGAATTATAGTTCTTCCCGCAGCGCGCTAGGAATCTTAGTTCCTCCCGCGGCGCGCTAAGAAATGTGGTTCTTCCCGCAGTGCGCATGGAAATATAGTTCTTTCCGCGACGCGTTAAGGTTGTTTTTGTCTGCCTTCGCGCTCGCGCTCTCTTGACCTTCTGTGTCTGCCTTCGCGCCTTAGCCTTCTCGCGTTAAACCCTTTGAGTTTTCTTCTGTTTAAGCTAGCCGTTGCTTTTGAGTTGTCTTATCTTTTGAGCTGTTGACCTAATCTGCTTTATGTCTGAAAAGTTACTTTCGGCGCAGCATGCGTACCAACCCCTTGGTTGACAGATAAAGTGACTGACATAATCTTTTGAGATCTGCTTTTGCCATGCTTGACCAGTACCTTTATCTGATCCGCCCATGCTTTTTACTGTTCCCTGACAGCTTTATCTTGCCCTCTGCAGCTGCCATATCTTTTGATATCTTTACTTTTCAGAACTTTTTACCGTTGATATCTTTTCTTTTACTTTTTGAAATCTTTTCCCCTTTTTCTAGGGTTTATGTCTCCTAGGGTTTTCCTATAAATAATAATAATATTTTCATAACACATCACACACAAACACTTAATCTCTCCTGTTTTCCTTGCTCTCTCTGCCGCTTCCTCTCTGCCTCCGTTCTGCCTTGCTTTTCCGGTAATATATATATATTATATATAATAGTTTACTTATTAATTATGCTAACTTATAATCAAGACTTAAAACAGATCGTTAAAACAATAATCTTTAATTATAGGTTAACTTGTGCTTGTTTAAAGTTGGTTCTTGCTTTATCTTACACCGCATCGTTTATCAAGTGAGTTATCTCGTATCTAATCCCTTTTTATTTTAAATGCTTTGGGATGTTCATGTGTTCATACAAAACTTGAGTCTTAAACTGTTTATGAACTTTAGTCGCGCAGTATCCCATGTGTTGAGGACGTAGACTTGGCTGTTTATTTGTATGTGTGGATCATTAACCGTATGGACGGTCTATTCCGCAGTTTTCATGGTACCATTAGATGAACACGGGAGAACATTCGTTTATGATTTTCTCTTTTGTTACACTTGCACAGTTAGTCTTGTTTGTGAGCTCAATTGTGAGCACTGGCAGTCTTGTCTCTTAGAGTTGGTCCCGATCAGATTACACCCTTGTTGAAAACCAGACATACACATGTTGCGCGCAGATTTATTGTTACCTATGTATTGTATTAAACTTGATTTCTCACCAACACGCAAGTGTTTGACGTTTATTTTAACACATGTTCAGGTTTGCAGTAACTGTTTTGGAGCTTGTGGACACGTAGGACGTTTTTACTTTTGGACCTAGAATTAAAATGTATCAAGACAAGTTAATGTTGTTTGAATGTTATAATTTATAATATATTGATTTATGTTTGATTTATGTTCTTTATTTTCCCCGCTGCGCGTGCGCGATAAAATGTGTATTAATAAATATTGACACCAATAGTGTCGCGAGTAATGAAGCAATATGTGGCGCCCCGATGTATAATCCGCCTTTGGTCGGGGTGTTACAAAGCCCATGGACCTAAAGCCCATTACCACTTAATCCACCTTAATTAATCTAAGTCCATGATCCGTTCTTTACTCGATATTAATTAATTAATAACGCGAAATCACTAAACGTAACTTTTTTTATTTAACATTATAATATTTAGGATGTTACAGAATGACACCGGTGTGTTTTACACATGAAGATGATGTTGTGATTGACTTGGATTCATGGGACTTGGTGAGATTTAATGTAAAAGATAATACTATTAAGAGATTTAAGAAATGTAGTAATGACTGGAATTTATGGGTCGTTTATACTGAGACTTTGGTTTCACCTTATGGTTAGATAAACATTTTCTTGCTGACATACTTTTTTTTATATGTACTTCAGTACTTGATGGTATAATATATATCTTGTATGTTATCAAAAGTAAGAATTTATCATTTAGGATTTATAACGTCAGAACCAACTCTCTTTTCTCATGCCACCACATTGACCGCCTATAACCACCATAGAACCTTGGCTAGCACAAATAGTTCGATTGGTGAAATGTTTTTATAGTGTTGGGATGTGATAGCACGGCTCAAGTGATAATTTTATCAATAATTTTCAGTTTAGGAATGTTTGTTTACGGTTACAAATACCAAAAACGAATTTAGTTTATAGATATGTTTGTGAAAATTGAATGGCAGATACAGTGTAAAGATAGTTATTTTGCAAAAACTTAGTTCAACTACAAAAAGATATGACGGAAGCCACTTTAGTAATATCAGAGCCAGGTTTCGATCCTGGGACCTGTGGGTTATGGGCCCACCACGCTTCCGCTGCGCCACTCTGTTTTGTTGTTCATTTTCTTCAAGATTTAATAGAAGACCATGATTCACATCATGAGGTCTGGATATTACCAATAATAGGTCATTTGTTTGTATGTTCCAAAATCCAAACATGTTCTGGTAACAGGACCCACTTCACATACAACAAACTATAACAGTCAAACCAAATCATCGGAAACTGATTTCATAGACATGAAAAGATGCAATGCAAGTTATGCAACTATAGACAAGTTAAACCGAAACATCAGAAACTAATTTGTAGTGTCTTACTTATTTATTTGTAAATTATAAAATCCCAAATGGTAAGTTTGTGAAGTTAATGCATCACTATGTGTCAAGAAATCACATACACCTATATTTTATGTATCATCAAATGTTATTAATCATCCTAGAGGCTTGAACCTACCTTTAATTATATGTATCACTTGTATATGATTATAATGTTGAATTGGATAATAATATATAACTTATATAAGTATAGTATAATAATGCAAGGATAGTATATTATTTGGCAAAGTGTAATTTTGACACTAACTAAAAATATAAGCTTTGTTGTAACTACCCTTTGATTAACATAATTAACTATAGAATTTCTACCAAACTGTAATAAAAAGTTATATGAATAAACTTTATTTAAAGCTATACAAGTATATGGTTGCTTTCATTCATAAATTTATTTTATAAAAAAATAATGCTGTTTATAACATTTATTTAGGTAAAATTTATATATCATTCTAATCATATTTCTAAATCATGTATAAGTATCAAAGAGTTATGCTTTGAGAAATATAATATTTTGCATATACAAAATTCCTTCTATTTATTTTCAGTAATTAAATGAATTATCCTAGCCATTACAAAAAAAAAAAATTTAAAAAGAAGAAGAAAATGCACTATCCTAAAAATTGCTTAAAGTGTGGGAAAAAGTTAGGTTTTTCGTTGTGTACTTAAAAAAATCATAATTCTCAATATCTCCCATGTCTTTAAAACACATTAGAGCATCTCTAATCATGTATCCACTTTCTCATTTAGTCTAGGTGGCAAATGACATGGATGAGAGATGAGAGAGAAATAGATGAGAGAGAGTGTTTCATGTTCACAAAAGTGAACAAATGTGGATGAATTATGTGAGTGAGAAGTTGGTGAAAAGTTAGAGAGATGAAAGAGAAAAGTAGAGAGATGAGAGAGAAGTGGATAACTAGATCATCCACTTTATTTTGCATTGTGGATGCTCTTATACATCATTTTATTTTAATGATTATACCTGTTTTTTTTTTTTTAATCTCATTGTTAAATTACATGATTTCACTGAGTTATATTATGAATTTTTCAATCATGAGCATTTCACAAGAAAAATAATGTAACAGTAACTAAGTTTTAATAATATTTAACTATAGCCGCTTAATTAATTAAAATGCAAAATCATTTTACTATTGTAAAAAATACATGCTTCATTAAACTTTAAAAGAAACTATTGTTAAAACCTTTTATTTTTAACTAATTTCTTCTTTCTGTTTTTTTTTTACAATATGTTAAACTTAAAAGCGTGATACTTAATACTTTCATAGTAACATGCACTTTTATAGTTTTTGATAAATTATTAATGAAATTTTAGTTTTTAAATTAGAAAAAAATAATTAAGTGAATTTAACTAAACAAGGGAGCAAAGTTTTAATTGTTAAGTTAATAGACCAACCGATCAATCTATTTAATTAAACAGGTCATGTATAATTACTAAATATCTGATTATTTTTATGTCGTGTAACACGTAAATTTTGTAGTCTCGTGACGAGACCTTTATTATTTTTTTAAAAAAGTTAAAAATAAAAATAAAAAGCAAAACACATTATTATGACAAGTCTCTCTCTTCTAGACTCGAGCCAACCAACGGTCGAACAGTTACAGTAGAAAAAAAAACACACATTTCTTCAAATTTATTACGTTCTTCGATAAAGCTTAAAGAAAGAAAACTGAACCAGCAAAATGCTTGCTTGCTTTTTGCCACCATCACTTTCTCTCTTCACATTTTTATTAGGGTTCTTGTTTACACATACTTAACACTTAACAACACTCTGTTCTGTTCTGTTCTGCTCATATCCAGCTCACACAGTAAGTTTCACATGAATTAACTCATGGGTTTTATTCTTTTTTGCTCAAATATCAATCTTATGTATTTGTTTCGTCCAAGATTGAATCTTTATATGTGGGTTGGTCTTAGATTTTATAAATATAATTTATTAAACACATTCTGTTTCAGTGTGTGTTTTTATCTGTTGAACTCAAGACCATTAAAGTTGAAATCTTTGGGCATAATTTGATGATGTGGAATTCAGAACTCAAGATTTATACTGTTGCTGTTGTGGGTTTACTGTTAATTTCAATTATACCGAGTTGTTTCGGGTTTACTGATCCTGGTGATTGTAAGTCTTTAACTTGACTCTTTATTTTTTGTTGAGTTTGAAGTGAGAGTTTTTATCAGTACATATTTTTTCATTAATTTTACAAACTTACACTAGCTGTACCACCTTATGGAAAAACAAATCCGTGAGCTACTCGTGGCAGTTTTGGACTTGAACAGAACCAAAAACCAAAATTTCGGTTTTTGATTTGGTTTTCAGTTTGCGTTTGGTGTGGGCATTTTTGTTTTTGCCATTCGGGCTTGAAAATTTTGGGTCAAAACAAAATTTGCTCCAAAATGATGAATTTGGGCTACAATATTTTGGCTACACTATTTATTAAACTTTTATAAATTACTTAAAAATTCAAAACTAAAAAAATAACTCATAAATTCAGCAGTTTTTGTGGTTTTGAATTTTAATTGCATGCAAAACCAAAACCGAACCGAAAGTTTGGTTTTTTATGAAAACATAAAAACAAGCCTTCGGTTTTTGTTTGGGTACGTTATTTCGGTTTCATGCACACCCTAAAATATTGGTTGGTAAAAGGGGGTGATGCTATAGTAGCACTTGCATTTTGTTTAAACTTTAAACAAACCATGGTTCTTGAGAAAATGCAAATAACAAAACAATTTTTAGTTTATTATTACTATTACTATTATTATTGTTATTGTTATTGTTATTGTTAATCTTTCTATACAAATTCTTTGTTACAGTTATAGCAATAAATAGTCTATACGCGACCCTTGGTTTCCCCCCTCTTCAAGGATGGCAATTTGGAGCAGGAGATCCATGTTCAGGAGGTTGGCAAGGCGTCCAATGCGTGAATTCCAACATAACCGGGATGTATGAAATAAATTATCATATTTTCTTGAAAAATTATTTTGATCAATTTTTTTAGTTACCTCTTGAGTATATGCAGAGTCCTTAACAATGCTAGCTTGGGAGGTGAACTCAGTGACAATTTGGGAGCTTTTGCTTCGATCATACAAATGTGAGTGACAAAAGTGATTCACAAATTTTATAAATTACAATTTTCTTCATGTTGGTATATTATAATCGGTCTTCTAATGCACAGAGATTTGAGCAATAACCACATTGGAGGCAGTATCCCATCAAATTTGCCACTTACATTGAAGACCTTGTATGTTAATGATTTAACAATATTTATTTTCAAGAATAAGAATTTTTTTAGTGAAATAACATCCTTGTATTTAACTTTTTGTTAGATTTCTGTCTGGAAACCAACTTGTGGGAAGCATGCCCGAATCTTTGTCTATGCTAGGTCAACTGACAGACTTGTAAGTTTTGTGTTCAAGTATTATCTTTATCAAGACTATATGTACTCTTCTTTTATCAACTCTTTTCTATTATACACTTATAGGTCGTTGAACAACAATCATTTGAGCGGTGACATTCCGGATTCCTTTCAACAACTTAAGGGCTTGATTAATCTGTATGCCTTCTTTTTGTTAATCCTGATGTTTCATTTATGTTTTATAAATATAAGTTTTGTATGCCATGGAATTGAGTCTTAAATCCAAGCTCTTCACAAGATGCAAAATGCACAAAACTTTTCTTCTTAATCCTTGAGGTGGTACTTTTAGCCACTTACTTATGAAACGGTTGACCAGTCAAAGGAGGGGGGGGGGATAAAAAGAAAAGCTAAACGAGAAACGGTTGATCGGTATTTTATTGCATAATGAAATAATTTTAAAATCTTACCTGACACGCTAGTTATGTACAAAAAATATGGACAGAAAATGATTCAGACGTCATTGTGCTGCCTATAGTAAATGAATATATCATGTTTATAACTTGTAGTTATATTTTCAATTTAATGTCTTGTTGCAGGGATTTGTCTGCTAATAATCTAAGTGGTCCTTTACCTCCTTCCATGGCAAACTTGTCATCAATTTCCACGTTGTGAGACACAGTTTACACGCTTAAAACATTTTCAAACTTTAACATCATGCCATGTCACCCTTCCTGAGTTCCTGGTTTTAATTTTGATGAACAGATCTTATTTTAGTATTTTTGCAGGCACTTGCAGGACAATTATCTTACCGGTGTACTGGACGTGTTGCAAGATCTTCCGCTTATTGACTTGTACTATATTTTTTCCATATAAAACCTTTCTAAATGCATACAGTTTCATCTTTTTTGCTTTGATTATTTTACATGAAAACTTGAAATAAATATTTTGTTGTTACATAGGGATATTGAGAATAATCTTTTTTCCGGGCCAATACCTCAAAAATTGTTGAACATTCCAGATTTCAGGTAAAAAAGAAACACAATAATAATTGTTTTAGATAAGAAACCGTTGCATGGAAATAACAGTTGCACCTTCATGCAATGCAGAAACAAAGGGAACCCCTTTAATACAACTATTATTCCTTCATCACCAGCCTTGTCTCCATTGTCATCACCTTTCGACTCACAACCACCCGGAATTGAAGTATTTGGACCGTCTTCTTCAGAGATACCGCACCCTTCCAAGTCTCGATTGAGTAAAACAGTCATGTCGGTTGTCATTATTGGATTCTTAATTCTTGCTTTATTTGCACTTGGATTTTGCATTTATGTCTCAAGATGGCGCAAAGAAAAGTCAGCCATCAAAGTTGGCGATCATACAAAGAACTCGATGCCAAAAGAGTCTTCTTCATATCAATCTCATCATAAAGAGAATGGTATGTTTAATCCTTTTCTTTTATGCTTTGCTCCTTTATTCTATACGAAAAAGGTCAAAACGTGAATTTTCGGGTCAAACCAAATACTTTCAACATCAATTAAGCTATAAACAATACGTTTTACATGCTTGTCTATACACAAAAGGGATAAAGAAACTAACCAACTTGTGACAACCTATGCTGACGTGTCAACTAACTAACATAACTAACTTCTACAATAAATTTGTAGGAGAGGAAAAAATGGAAACGATTTCCAAGAATCCGAAACCACCTTTACCTCCACAACTTCTTACCGGAGGAAGGACCGTTGTTAAACCGGTTCCAATTCCATCAACGGGCCCTAATATATCAACAAACGTAGATTCTCCAAGATCTTTCTCAATTTCATCCCTTCAGCAGTATACAAATAGTTTTTCTCAAGAAAATATAATTGGTAGAGGCATGCTTGGCACAGTGTACCGGGTCCACCTTCCTAACGGGAAGGTAACGTTTTCTTTTAACTAAATAGGTTGAAATTGTCACCTTTATTAACAACTTATTCACTTACTTTATGTTCTTTTAGCTACTGGCTGTAAAGAAACTGGAGAACTCAGATTCAAGGCAATGGAGTGATGAAGATTTCATGAACTTGGCGTCAAATGTCTTAAAAATTCAAAATGAAAATATAGTTGGACTCGTTGATTACTGTTGTGAGCATGGTCAAAGACTTTTTGTCCATGAACACTGTAAAAATGGGACACTGCATGAAGCACTGCATCTAGTTGAAGATATTCATGAGAAACTTTCATGGAAAGCTCGTGTAAATATGGCACTTCAAGCTGCAAAAGCATTGGAGTAAGTACTTCTTTCAACTTTTACCTTCATCCACCTCGTGACCCATTTACCCTAAAGTGGGCCGTGCTCGGTTATAATTTATCTCCAACGGGTCAAATGGGTAAACTTTAATAGCTTAGCTAGATGTGAAACTAGTCAAATTGGTCGAAAGTCAACAAAAGTGTCTCAAAAGGTTACAAGCTACAACCTTTAATAGGTTATTATGCTGATTGAGTACATTAGGGTTAGGCCCATCTTTGTATAATCTGCCCATTAGTGTTTCTTAGATATTATATCACGAATATTAACTACAAGTGATTTTTCATTTAATTGTTTTGCTTATTAGGTACTTGCATGAGGCTTGTCAACCTCTTGTTGTCCACCGAAACTTCAAATCTGCAAATATTCTGCTTGATGAAGAGCTCAATGTACGCGTTTCAGATTGTGGTTTGGCTCCACTAATACCATTGAGCTACATTAGTGAGGTAGGTATCTCGTGTAACAACTTTCACATTGAAATTTTAGTAACTGATTTCTGACAGTTAGGTTATTATTATATTAGTTGCAAGGTTCGGGATATGGTGCCCCGGAGTTGGAGTCAGGAAGTTATACTTACCAAAGTGATGTTTATAGTTTCGGAGTTGTTATGTTAGAACTTCTCACCGTTCGAAAAGCTCATGACAGGTTATCCATCTAACAAGTCAACTCTTGACTTTCAAGTATAAAGTATACTTGATTTTTCTTATTCTTATCATCAAAATATAATTTTCAAAATTTTATAAGGAAATAAGTTCAAACTTTTTATAATTATCGGATCTTTTTTTGATTCGTTACACAACTCGACCATTTTATTACCTTTAAGATGAAACTTTTATTGTATAGTTAAAAAATAACTACTGTGATACTTATAGATCAAGAGCTCGTGGGGAGCAATATTTGGTAAGATGGGCGGTTCCTAGGCTTCATGATATAGAGGCGTTGTCAAGAATGGTGGATCCTTCTCTTGATGCTGCTTGTTCTTCCAAGTCTTTATCTCGCTTTGCAGATATTATTTCTCTTTGCGTTCAGGTAGACCTTTCTTTTGTGCATAACTGCATACATGCATTCTTTCCGTTTTTCATTGTTGAAAACAGTTTGACTTTTTGGTACAAACATGTACAACATTTTCCTAAATGGAAGAGAATCCATGTGTTGGATTTCATGTTTCGTAGTGATGATGACGGCGACAAGTTTATTTACCTCTAGTTTTTGTTAAAAATAGAATGTTTTTCATTGTTGGCTTTTCGGGTCAAAAGGACTGGTCAAGATTTCATCTTTACATCAAACAATTTGACTTTGGGTGTAAGAAAGATTTATAGTTAACATCAAGATTTATGACTGCTACAATAAATCATGTACTAGAATATATGTAGGTTTGACCTCAAAAGTCAATGAATGGTTTAACTTTTCGGGTCAAAAAGATTGGTCGAGGTTTGATCTCTACATCTAACAATCTTACTTTGTGGGTAGGAAATAATAATAGTCAGCATCGAGTTTATGACTACTTTAATACATCATGACTACTACAATAAGTTGAATAACTGTAGATTTGACCTCAAAAGTCAAAGAATGGATGGTTTGCTTGTTTCAACCTTTTTGGTTTAATCATTATAACTGCAGTCATTAAAATCTTTTACTTTTCTGCAGGCCGAACCAGAGTTTAGACCACCAATGTCAGATATCGTGCAGTATCTCGAGCATATGACCAAGATGAAGGATTAATGGTAGCTTAAATGTGGTCGTAGTCAATTTTTAGAAACGTCATTGCAGCAGAAACAGATTCTTTGATTTCTAGTTCATCGGAGGGTTGTTGGGCTGACAATTTCTTCATGGGACTTTGCTACTCTTCTAGGATATATGTCAATGTGTTGATTAGTTTTGCTTGTTGTATAATTGTGCAACTGCTTTTTATGTTAGAAGCTAACTGGATACATCATTTTATGTGGAGAAACTACTATATATTCGAAGGACCTGCATTTTTAGTAATTTGGACTCCATGGGGTCTACTACAGTCTATATAGCTTACATGAAAATGAGCTAAACGAGCCGTGTTCAGATATTTTTTATTTCCCTGAATAGGACTCGTGTATTTACAGGTTGGTACAAATTGTTATTTTGATTCTCTGGCCTAACTAAGAGTAGATGTTGTTGTTCTTATGAGAAATTGTGTTATAAACATCAATCCTCAAACTAGTTTATATAAACACAATTAGAGACGTCACGTCAGCATTATTATATGCGGGAGGTCACTGCTTCGACCCCTTTTTCTTTTAAAGTTTTATTTATTTATTTATTTCATTATTGTTATTGTTACTAGTATTATTATATTTATATATAATAATTTACAACTTTGGTGCCGCAAAGTCTCTATTGGGCCACTTTGCGGCACCCTGTTGGTAGTATTTGTTTTTGTTTTATTTTTTTTAGTTTCGGCCTGGAATTAATGTAATGAAAACTTACCAAGTGTGAACTTTGTTCTTGTTCGTTTTTTCATTATTTTGTTTTAGTTAAGATATCGTGTCGAACGCGACAGACACCGACCGAATTCGCGTAAACTCACCGCGTTTTGTTTTAGTTTCAGTATCGTACCGAAAATCGATCGAATGCCGATTTTAGTTTTTTTAGTTCCGGTACCATAACGAACATGACGAAAACCGATTGAATTCGCATAGACTCAACCGCCTCAACGTCCGGGATCGATAACGGTCTGGTTTTATCAACGATCGAGTTTTACCGACCGATGCCACACCATTTGTCGACCCCAATTTTTATAATTCTTTTTGTTTTATCATTTTTTTAGTTTCGATACAATAACACTCATAACCGAACTGAATTCACGTCAATTTACCATATCAACGCTTAAATTTTACCAGCGTCCTCTTAGTTATTATAAAATTGAAAGATTTAAGTGAGTTTATTCAGCCAAATTATTTAAAAAAAAATAAAGAGTAAAAAAATAATAAAATTGGATGCCTATCTTAGTGAGAGAAAGTGAGGAAGAGAGAATTTACAGGAAAACCATTCTTCTTCTTCTTCTTCTTCGTATTCGTATTCGTATCATCCATCATATCATATTCTTTCAAATTATTTCTAAAACTTTTGACCCAATTATTATTATTATCATTATTATTATTATCATTATTATTATTATTATTATTATTATTATTATTATTCTCTCTTAACCCCTTTCGTGTTTCTAATTCCGATTCCAATTCCGACCAAATTACCCAAATTGCCCCTCAAATTCCAACACCCTTTTCGAATTAATAGTTTCCAATTATGCGCGATGGGTTTCCGTCGACGGAATAAGGGTTTCTGTTAGCGTGCGCCGGACGCCTTGTTGTTTATTTTTAATGAAATAAAAGGTGGGTTTTGGCGGGAATGGATGACGTCATGAGGAGGAGGAAGGTATGGGGTACGTGGGAGGAGCTTATCCTCGGCGGTGCTGTTCTCCGCCACGGTACCGGTGACTGGGACCTCATTTCCTCCTAACTCCGTACCCGAACCGCTTACCCGTCTTACTTCACCCCAGAGGTCTCACATACCATTTCATTATTATTATTATTATTATTATTTATGTGTAGTTGTTTAATTAAAAAATGAAAACGTAAATGACACGTAGCTGCCACGTAGGCATGCATGTTGTATAATCTTGGAAAAACATTTTGTCATGTGGGCCCACCTATCCTATTTTATAAAATTTGATACAAACTAACTATTGATAAATGAAGAAAAGTGTATTTACTTTCATAAAATAGATGGCTTTTTAAAGATTGTTGCAACATTTTGATATTTTGTACTCACATTATGCAACCTGCAGGCGTGTAGAGCGAGGTACGAAGACCTGCAACAACGCTATATGGTTGCAAGTGAGGATCCTGTTTTTTTTTCATATGATGCATTTATACTAGAGCTAGAGCTACCCCCGTCCACACACACATTTGCTTGTGGTCCAAGAATCGAGCTCATTTTCACTCCTAAAGTCGAACTCGTTTTAGTGATTGATTTTTGAAACAACTGAACTTGGTTTGGTTTTATGGTCTCAAAATAAAGCACTTTACAAAAATGTCAATAAGCCTGTGTAGCCTGCAACCTTTGTGCTTTTCGACCAACTGCAGAGATATTAATAATAATAATAATAGTAATAATAATAATAAAATCTACTTGATAAAATGGTGGTTTGTTACTTTGTTTACGATGAAAAGTCAACCAGAATGGTCAAGAAAGTCAAAATCACTATTTGATTTTATCAAACTTGTTATACATAGCATGGTTGTTTTGAAACAAATCTTGAACAGCATTTAAATTTGTTGGTCACCATGGTTTTAATCCGTTAGATATTGGTATGATGAGCTACGTGAACGTCGAGTTGCTGAATTGAAGTGGGCCCTTGAGAAATCAGAAGAATCAATCGGGTCAGTCTCATCTTTCTCATTTTATAGGTCAAACCTATCAGTTTTTTACCACCTATACACTTCTTTATGAGTAAAGGTGGCCAAATGGCTAGACTCGTCAAAACGGGCCAGGTTGACCCGGAACACCTTTTGTCAAAATCTTTAATGAATAGTTAATCGATTTAAAAAGTTATTATTTTCCCAATTTACATTTCCATAACTTGTCTAGAATCACGCATACAATGTATGTTTTTGGCATTTTTGCTAGGGGTGCCAAATTCGGACACGACCCAAAAACAACACAAAGTGAATCACGTTTTCGGTTGACGTATCCAACCTGTTTAAAAAACAGGTCGTGTTTGGGTTTGATCTGTTTAATCAGTTTTGCTAAACAGGCTGATCCGCTAATTTGTTTAGTTAAACAGATTGATCTACTAACCCATTTAACCCATATCTTTACAACCCACCAACTCGATCAACACGTTTACAACTTAGCTATAACCCCTCAACCCGTTTGACACGTTTAGATAAATGGGTTAAATGGGCTGTGTCTGGGTTACACTATTTTAAGTTTGCAGGTTAGGATTTGATGTTTATAACACAAATAAAAATATGGGTCATGTTTGGGTTAAAAAATTCAACCAGCCAACCCGACACGATTGACACCCCTAGATTTTGCAATAAAATGTGAAATATGATTAATCAAATAGTCAAATCGTCTTTGTTTCATCAGTTACGGCTTTGCTTAGAAACTGCAACTTTTCTATAGGCTTCTTGTATCAAAGCTTGAGAATATCAAAGCTCAAAGTGTGACATGTGATCCAATCTGTTACAATTCAAGCCAGACCGAATCCCCACCTCTATCATCACCAAAAACAAACGCGGTCAACATAAAAAGTATTCAAAAACAAGGATCAAAAGATGAATTTGAAGCATCTGCTGGAAGTTTCACCCAAGATCTTGAAAATATTGAAACAAAGCCGCAACCCAAACTAGATTCACCCGAAGTAAAACTAGAAGTACCTGAATCATGTATGGTTAGAAAAAGAAGAGGAAAACGAAAGAGGAAAGATGGTAGTTGGGATGTGAAAGAAGATTTTGTAGAGGGTGAGAATTTGGGGTCTAGTAGCGGGATTCGGCAGGGCGAGACTTCAACGAGCAGTGGTTGTGTGCGGTCATCAAGCGCAGATGATGATTTAGTGGGAATTTTTAATTCTGTTACAGAGAACCAGTATGCAATGGTCTTTAGACGCCGTCTTGATAGTCATGTAATAAATGACCTCAATCTTGGGTTCTCTTCATTGGCATGTTTAGTTATTGGGTCAAGTTGGGTTGTGTTTTTAGGACATACAACCTCCTAAATTGTTTTTATTTAAAATTTGGATTATTATTGTAAAAATGTTATTTTTCTTTATGGGTCATTCCAACATGACCCGGGTTGGTTGCTGATGCATAGTGTTTAGTTTTTTAGCCCGGCCTGCTTTGACTGGCTAACAACCTGCCCGAACTGCTTGTCTTGCAACCTCTAATAATAACCGATAGTACGCAGCAAAAAAACAAGTGTGATGGTTTGACTTTTGTGGTCAAAGTGTCAAACTCGCTGCTTTTCAAATTAAGGGGACTCAAGGTTGAATTGTCCAACTTGAACACGGTCCATGTTTAATAACATATCAAAAGGTTTGGCGGGTTATAACCAAGTTCTAAACGTCTTAATCGAGTTGTTGGGTTAAATGGGTCATAAACTAAACAGGTTGACGGGTCAACCTTTTTAACTAAACAGGTTAACCCAAACACGACCCTTTTCAAAATTGCCACCCCTATTTTTGCCATTTTATATGTAGACAAACTATTTCACACATGTATAATGTTATCTTCCAAGATTTAGCAAACTCATGTCAATCTTTATTATGAAATTTAGTCAGTTGACCCAAGAAGTCAAAACTCAAAACTTGTTTTATAGTCCATTCGTTGACCTTGAAAGGCAAGCTTTTTTTGTTTTTTGCAGAAACGAGCACGGTATAGAAAAACCGTTAAGCAACATATGGATCTTGACACAATAAGATCAAGAATTGCTAACAACTGTATAAAGTCAACGCGAGAACTCTTCAAAGACTTGCTTTTACTTGCCAATAACGCCCTTGTGTTCTACTCAAAACGAACACGAGAGTACCAGTCTGCATTGACCTTTCGGGGCATATTAACCAAAAAGTACAAAGAGTTATTAACCGATTCTAACAGTAGCAGACCGATATCATCTATCCTATGTTTTCCTTCAATGTCCACTCCCGTGAGACCCCGGAGTGTTAGACCACGGGCCCCATGTAAACAACCGAAGGTCGTGGTTAAATTTCCAGTTACTAGCCCGATGGCGGGCCCACATGGGTATTTGAAAGTCAGCGGTAATTCCATTTCTAGTACCCTTAATCCGGAGGTCGAAGGGAGTAAAGTCAAATGTTGACTTTCCTGTCGCTGGTGATCCGAAAACCGTTAAAAAAGGATTAGGGCGGACGAGGAGGGCTGGAGGTGGCGGTAGAGGTGGTAAACAGCCGTGGCGGTAGAGGTGGTAAACAGCCGCTGCCACTGCCTAGAAATTGTATACATCAGAAAAAGACTCATCAAAAGTGATGGATGCTGATGTGGATTAACTGGATTTGTTGATAGTTGTCCTTTTCATAGTTAAAAGTTATTATGTCATTAGTTGGCTTATCTGTTTAAGGAAATCTTCAGAAAGTTACTATTAGTACATGAGTTTGCATAGTTGTCCTTTCTCATGAACTGGAAGCAATATCAGGTGACAAAAATTTAGAAAAATGAAGAATGTGAGAATTTGATGAAAATTATTTTAGGCGATTTTATTAAAAGCATCGAAGGCTTCGAAAAATGGTTTACATGAAATAACCATTAACATGAGTTACTAGTGACAACACCTATTTCCTACACAAGCACCGGATGCGAATTGCAGTCTTTGGCAAAGATGTAAGCAATCCTCCCTGAGCGCGCTACAATCTCCGAGGCATGCTGGAGAAGGAGCTGTATATAAAAACATTTGATTAGTACATTTCTTCATTGTAATGTTTATGGATTGCGCTGAGGAACGTTAAAATATACGGAAAACTAAAGAAATTATTCATACCGTAACATGGAACAAACGTCATGAAAAGAAACGCCTACATAAAAAATGCTAGCACAAGAGCACGTTTTGATGTGAAAGCCATTAGTTTGATGTTTGATATTGCTTGATATTAGAATGAAGAGATGATAGTTGTGGCCTTGTGGGTGTAACCAAGACTTCTTAAATAGTCATATACTTATATACATTAAATACAAAAGATATCACTTTTAATAAATTGCACTATAACTTAACATGATTAAAGGAAAAAAATTTAAAGAATGTTTTGTGAGAAAAGTTATGCATTTAATGTATCAAGAGTAAGATATTACTTTAATATATTTGCACTATAACTTTACACAATTAAAGGGAAAAAAAATAATGTTTTGTGAGAAAAAGAAAAAATTTAAAAATTGTTTCAGATAAGTTACTATCATTGCATTTAATGTATTAGGAGTAAAATTTTACTGTAATATTACACGATTAGGATATAGCCCGTGTAATACACATGTGGTTAAAAAAATACAGCAAAAGAAAATAAATTTAATAATATACGTAATAACATGTCCTATGGATTCATAAAATATAAATAATGATAAATAAAAAAAATAATTTATAAACATCTAAAAATCTCACTTAATACAATTTTTAAAATTACATTTGTAACTTTGTTAGTAATTTTATAAATAGTAATAATATTAGTTGGTATCCTCGTTAACTATTCTAGTTGAATGACAAGTGGAAAAATGGTTTTTGCTTTAATATTATAGCCGTATAGGTAGACTAGTCTTTATTCTTTAAGCATGATTTTTTAAACTTACATCTAATAGCCCCCCTAAACTTTGAATTTACTTACCATTTAAACATGTCTGTTTTACTTTTATAATACATATTGCGTTTGCTGTTTTTTTATAAAAAAACGACATACACGATTTTTAAAATAAAGCATGTTTTAGTATCAGAAACTATATCAGATGCCGTACTAATAACCTGACGAACCAATTCCAACTGAATGACATATGTACCGGTGTCAGTATTAACAAGAAATGTATTGACATTCGTTTTTATGGTTTTCAATATATGTAAAATGCATGATATTTTGTCGCTAATGTGTTGAATTATTTGATAGTCATGTCACTCGATTGACTTGCATAATATAATTGTTCGTTGGATTCTCATAAATGACAGTTAATACAGAATTCAAGTACTATGCATGTACATAATTCTGAGCACCAAATAAGAAGGCTGTCAAAAATAAACATGTAAACATTGTGCATAATGCACATGTCAAAGAAGATTTATCATGCCAACTACCAACACAATTAACTAATTCACAAAGTAAGTTTGTTGACTAACATCCAGCTTCAAGTCGTGTGAGCCATGTGTTGAATATTCCCAAAAAATGCTAATTTGTTTGAGATCGAAACGTATGGATCAAAGATCCGATTAAGTGTTGCAGCCAAACGGACCCCGCCTTGTGCAAGTCTCATCTCCACAACCGGCAAACGTGAGAGAAAGTAATCGTCTGACACGTTGTGAAAAATAAATAATTACGCATTTTAATGTCGTCAAACTAAGACTTCATTAGAGTTCTATCAATTAAATGTTAATTGAGGTTTTAAATAAATGTAACACACCTCCAAGAGTGCTTCCTGGTGTAGCATTTCTATACGCGTAATTGCACGAACACTTGATGCTTTCAGAAGCCCACCTGAAACAGTTCATCGCTCGGTCATGGTCATGGTCATGGTCATGGTATGTATTCCCGTATCGAGAAAAAGACTAAAATACCCTTAAAAGACAAAATAAAGATTCTTACGGGTCGGGACAAACTTCTTCACCAGATGTACAATTCGCCCATGAAGAGATGTCGTTGCTCCACTTATCCTATTTCATAAAAGTAACAAAAGAAAAAACAAACATGAGAAAGCTTGTACTTTTTATGTAAGTTTATTATTAAACAAGTGAATACAAATCATACAGTAATATTCTTCTCAATTGCTGATATCATGACATCTATATCCTTGTCGTAGAATGTCTTCATGGCAGATTCAATTATATCACTATCCCACACCTGAAATATAATTCGTTTTTAGCAGGATTGGCTTTGCTATTCAAAAGGGGGTTGCGGCACAGCTTGTTGCCCGTTTGCCTGCCACTATATTGTAATCGTTTTATAGTAAATTATATAAAATAGCTGCAGAATTATAAATTAAAAAAATATATATATTTAGGTTATCAATCTATAAAACATTAAAACTGTATAACGAAACAGAAAAATGCAAGTTTTTATAAAACTTTAACATACATGGTGCAAATTAGTCTTCCTCTTGTACCACCTGACTGTTATTGTGTTTCCACCTTCATCGGAAGTAAAGCTAACATGCAGAGGCTGTAAACAAAAAACTAAATTCTTAATTGTCGTTTTGCAATAAATTACATTGGTTTCGATAGAAGTGTTTGATTTTTGGTCAAACTAAACTCACCTGATGCACATCCCCAATATAATGAGATAGAAACATAAGTGCTTCGGTCAGGTTATCTGTAATTAAAAAATTATAAGTTATAATTTTCCAATTAGTGTAGAAATGTTAAAAAAAAAACTAATGACAGTTGGTGCGTACAGTTAACAACTGAATTTGAGACATTATAGCCAGTAACAAGTTGCTCCGTGTAGTTGTAAATGGCTCCAGTAACACACCTATCTTTGACTCCAGATGAGTCATGACAGTCCCCTGTAACATTATTATTATAACAGATTTAATTGCTTAGTTAAGTGATTTAAAGCTGCTGATTTGAAATTACAGGAGAGCTGTTAACTTACTGCAGTAATCATAATTACACCTGAAATCAGGGGTATCAACATAATGCAACTCGCTAGTCCACCGCCACTTGTACTGATGCTTGATTTCATCAGGCCATGAACACACAGAAGCTAAATCACCTTCAGCGGTTTCTGGAAGCAGTTCTTTTACCGCCTTCGAAGCTTCTTCACTAAGAAACGACTAATATTGTAAAACAAAATTACAACAATCATCAATCTCGCACAGAGGATAATAACCTGCTTCTTAAATAACATTGTAACTGACACAAAAGTGATATTTATCAGAAAGATATGGCAATTAGCAATGTTAATCATAGAGAAATAATTGAGTTCATATCTATACAATTAACAGTAGGTGCACAAACGAGCCAAGCCGCTTTTGAGCTGCTCGAGATCGGCTCACTAAAAGCTCGAACCGAGCCGAGCTTGAATGAGCTCGGGCCTAAAAATAAGCTTGTTTAATAAACGAGCCCGAGCTTCAGTTGTTGAACTCGAGCCGGTTCGCGAGCCTATTTTTCATATAATTTTTATGTAATAAATTAATATATTTTTATAACAATTATTAATATATGAAAAATCATGATAGAAATAAGTAAATAGCTTTTATTATGTTATATATAAAAATAATACTAAAAATAAATATAAGTAAAAAAGGTAATAATAAAACAAACGAGTCGAACCCGAGCCGAGCTCGAGCTTTAGAAATAGAGCTCGAAACGAGCCTAGCTCAAGCTCAACCTTGAGAAATTACTCATGAGTGACTCGGATCGTTTACAGTTACACCCCTAATCAACAGCAACAAATGTTGTGCCTAGTCTTGGATATCATTCAAATTTCACAAAAAGATTAATTAACTCACAACGTTGACTAATGTATAATGATCAATGGTCATGTTGACCATCAAATTTTGTCAAAATGCTCAATCAAAACTTTAAAATTTAAATAAACTGAAATCAAAAGCATTGCAATAATAAACAAACATGAATGCAAAAAAAATTGAAATGAAATTGATTTAGACCTCAGCGATTTTACAAGTAGCGTAGTGTCCTTCTTTGCCCCATCCATGAATACCAGGAATTAATAATAACAACAATAATGATATAGAATATGTTGACCAGAGCTTCATTTGAGTTAATTGAATCAAGCTGCAGTTTAGGTCAGGGGGTTTACCAAATCTGATCACTTCGATCCTGTTAAACTTTAAAGCCCTAATTTACAGATATTCGCGGTGACTACAAAATCATCCCACAAAATAATAACTATACGACGTCGTCGTAAGCTGATATATTTTGTATTTTAAAATTTTAAAAATATAGTATATAAAATAATACCATTTTATCGAATTTTACCGAGTAGATCCAAACCATTGATTATAGTTTTACGACATAGCTAATTGTCGGGTTGGGGTACTGGAATAACAATATCCGCTAATTAATGTGATATCTCATTTTTGAGTTTACCGTGTATGCGTTGTAGTTTTATGTTAGGTTTCGATGATTCTAATAAAGTATGTTGGTTGAGTTGACAACCGGTTAGATGAAACTTAAGTGTTGGCATAGGGTGTTAATGACTTAAAGAATGAACATTAAGTTTGTCGTCAATAATTATGTAAAATGAACTATGAGAGACGGTTTTATACCAAGCGTGTAAACTTTTATAGATATATGACGACGAAGGTTGTCATGTAGCTAGACAGAGAAATGTAACGTGTTTGGAGAGAAAAGAACGAGGGGAATACGAAATCAATGAAAGGTTTGGAGATTTCTATAAGGTGTTATCAATATCAGAAAGTGAACATGAAGTTTGAGTAGGAGGTTCTTGACCTAAAACTTAAAGAGTGTTGTGTTAATTAATCCTTGATGCATGGTAATTAAAGGTTAAGTTCTAGGAACATTGTTGTCTAATGAGTTATAATTCTTCTAGCAAGCATTAAACTAAACACGACTTCTTTAACCCATTTGTCTAAATGGATCGACGGCAATATTCAAGTTGTACACGCTTTAAGGTCATGAACGTATTGGCGGATCAATTTGATTAACTAAACTGGTTTGCTAGCCGGCCCCATTTAACTCAACATGCCAACCAAGCATGACTTGTTTAGTAAACTAAGTCAATCAAGACACAACCTATTTCTAAACAGGTTAGATATGTCAACCTAAATCTTGATTATTTTCGTATCGTGTTTTGAGCTACGTCAGAAATTATCACCCCTTAGTTAGAGATAATCTAAGTCTCCATACTTCAAACAATGTCATGAACGAGACTAAATCAATAATTAATGTTTCACCGAGCAACACATTCCAAAATAAGTTATAACCAAATGGATAATGAAAACGAGAGAAAGCATAATATATGTTTAAACTTTAAACCCATTGCACCGTGTTTGCTCTACTAACAACAACCGATGGTTCAACCACCTTGCAACTTCTACACGGAGTCGTGATCAACTGCATGAGCTTCTGAGCAAAACCACCATTGTTCTGATCCTTCATCTTCTTCATCCCGCCTTTAGACCGCGGCTCCAACACATCTTTCATGGTTAAATGTCCATGAACTTGTGATTGCTGATCCAGTTTCAGCTCAAAAAGATCACTAGATTCCGATTTCTTGTGAAGCTTAACTACTGCGGGAGACTGTGCAGAATAACTGAACTCAAAATTAATATCATTTTCTGATACTTTTGTGGCTTTTCTGCGGTGATATTTTGGCTCAGGATCTCGAGGCTGGGCTTGAGTGCATACTAGACCGGTTAAAGAGAGTGATTCGGATGAGCACATATCGGCTTTGACGTCAGAAGTTGGCATCTTGATCACCATGGTTATGAGTGGGTCAGTTGGAATAATAATGGGAATGTAACGTGTGATGTTGTGTGTATATATATAAGCCAAAGAGTGTGTCTTGATGCACCGGCTAGCTATTATATATATTTTCTTGTTGAATTATAAATTCCTTTTTTTTATTCACATCACATTTCGTAAAAGTCTAAAACATCATTGTCAAGTTTTACTGCAATTGAGGGTTTTGATAGCTAACTAGCTAGCAAGATAAATTGTTTGGGTGAGTCTTACAAAGATGTATATATGTTGTTATATATACTTGTTGGACCGCTAGCCGTCCTTATATGGTTGTTATTAAAGTATTGCAAATAGACTAAGCTCATAGAGACATAGACGACTTTTAAATAGATTGGAGCTGTAAGTTGGTATCGAACTTAAAATATTCGTTAGGTTTATCGCTATCACACCAACTTTGAGGTTCATTGTAAAGTATTTGTAAGATTGGCACGTAAGAATGAATTGTTCGAAAGATGCATTGAATAAAATAAAAATGTAATAATACGAAAGAAAAATGTTATATAGTAAGAACAAATACTTATTTGTAGAAAATGATATGTGGATACTTTTGGTTTTAGTATAAAACCCTGCCAAACCACCAATTTACCGACAAGGACACAAACGCATAACCTTAAACCTCGTATCCACCGTCGCAATCCACGTCGAGCTAGCATTGACGTGTTCCATTAAATTATAATAACAGCATTTACAAAAAATTATGGGTAAGAACATACATATACTGTATACGTACGTAAACAAAGTGATGAGTTTACAAAGTGATGAGTTTACAAAGTGAAGAAACACTAACCGGACCCCGGGCAGATTACTGGTAACCTGGGGGTTAGATAGATGTTTCCCACGAGGGGTTAGACCCGGAGAAGATGGTTCTTCTGATAACCTGCAAAACAGACACCGTGAGCTTGTCACTGAGAAGGGGGGGTTCCTCCTTGTGACCACCCTCCGGCGTGAGAATCAGACTAGATTGCTCTTTAAATATAAATGTATATTAAGAGATTGTTAGAGCAGATATCAGTTATAATATGATGATAATGTGATAAGATGAGATGGTCATACCATTTGTGGTATTTATAGCCGAAGGTAGGTTTCCAAGGAGGTGTGGTCGGCTGCAACAGTATTCCTGTTCCACCAACAGTGGCCTACGCACGTGCCCTGCTGGTAGTTGGTGGGTAGGCAGCGGCTGATAGTGACCAGGCCTGCTGTGTACTATTCCTTTTCCACCAACTGCCGGCTATGCACGTGGTATGGCAGTAGTTGGTGAGTAGGCAGCGGCTAATAGTGACATACAGTACAGTAGCATGCTGCTCGCCATACTGTTGTCAATAAGCTGTCGTATCTTTAGTCTGATCTTTTGCCCATACCTCGTCAGGTACAGTACAGAAGATCTTCCCTTGTCGTACGGACTGGCTTATTTGGGCGGGAGTATTCCCCCTCCCGCCCTTGTGTGGGATTGACCCCGGCTTTGCTCATTCCTTCAGGTGACACTGAGTGATTGAGAGCTAAGTGCCTTGTGCGTGTAGCCTTGCTGCGCGGGTGGCCTTCCCTGATGGCTTGTATCCGAAGCTGCGGGAACAGGCGGAGTCCTTCACCATTGGGAGGCATTTCCTGCGGGAACAGCTTGCGTACTGCGCGTAAGGACGTCACGTCTCTGAGCATGGTTGGTCCTGCGGATCCAGTTGGTTTCTGCGCAGACGTCCCTCTTCAAGGTGAGTCTTGCGGGTCCAACTGGGCTTTGCTGGGACCTACCTCTTCAAGTCCCCCCAGTCCAATGTTCTTCTCATGAGTGTTTAATAAAGTGAGGTGAACTTTTGGACTTAAGCAAAGGGTTCTGAAAAGGGTTTTTTAAGGTTTTCCATGGGGATTCTTCCCGCGGAAGTCCTTGTCACTTGCAGAAATTCCCGAGTTTCCTGCTTGATCTTTGGGTATGATGCGGGTAGGCTGTAACCTCCTCGCAAGTCAGGAGCGTTGAGTCCCACTTGTGTAGATTCTCCCTAAGGTTTTGGTAGTTTTGAACATAGTGATCAATTATGTTAAAACCACCAATTCCATCCTGGAGCCTCAAACAATGTAGTTCTCGACGTTCCCGCTATGCGGGGATGTTATTTCCGTTTCCGCAAGCATTGCCCAGAAGATCCTTGGTTTCAATTCCCTGCGGAGCGCTAGGTATGTGAAGGGTTTTGCCTTAACACTGTACCTGCGCTCGTCTTACGGTTACTTTACTTCCAAGGTACCCCTGGCGTCAATTCCCTGCGGGTGCTAGGTATGTGAAGGGTTTTGCCTTAACACTGTACCCGCATCCGTCTTACGGTTACTTGGTTGCCAAGTTATTCTTGGCTTCAATTCCCTGCGGGTGCTAGATATGTGAAGGGTTTTGCCTTAACACTGTACCCGCATCCGTCTTACGGTTACTTGGTTGCCAAGTTACTCTTGGCTTCAATTCCCTGCGGGTGCTAGGTATGTGAAGGGTTTTGCCTTAACACTGTACCCGCATCCATCTTACGGTTACTTGGTTGCCAAGTTACTCTTGGCTTCAATTCCCTCTTACTTTTGAATCTTTTTTAATTTTGAAATTCGAAGAGTTGGTGAAAGGATAAGAACAGTCCAAACTTCTGAAACGTCGTGCGACGGTTTCTTCTGACTGTGTCAGGACGTGCAGGAAGTTATGGTGACGTGACAGAACATGGTCATTCCAGACGCTTTTTCAGGCGCGTGGGCGCGATTTTTCGGGCGCGTGGCCGCGAAATTAATGGTATGCGTCTTGTCAACAACTGTTGCCAGCTTGCTTTTCGCCACGTGTCATAGTTTCATTGCACCTTCGATTTCTCTCTCCTCCGCATTAAATTCATCGCATTAATTGCGATTAGTATATAAAGGGGGAGAGGGTTCTTTGTAATCCACACTTTCACTCTTCTCTTCATCTTAAGAACGATTTCCGGCGAATACTCATCTTTCAGTCGAGCATTCTCTTGAAATCGTTTTCTTCTTTCTTTTTGCAAGATGTCTCGTGATCTCGAATCTACAGCCGATGACAAGAGTACTGCTGGCGAGTGCCAGTGTGCTCTGCCTGGCGATCTGTATCAGTACATCGTCAGGAAGTTCATGCTCGAGTCTCTCGAGCCTGAGTTTCCTGAACCCCACCAGACGGTGTATGATGCCCCCAGAGGCAAATCGGGGTTTATGCTGCATTCTTTGTATATGGGAATCTTAGGTTTCCATTGACAAAGTTTGTTTTCCGTGTCCTGGAGAGGCACGGTGTGCACCTGACCGAGGTGCACCCGATGGCGATTGCCAAGATCCGGCACTTCGAGTGGGTGTGCCGGATTCTGGGCATTGAGCCCTATGTTGACCGCCTGATAACCTTCTACACTTGGAGGTGCATCCAGGGGTGGTACACGTTGACAACCCGGATTAAGGGTTTGAAGATCTGCGCACAGTCTTCGCTCGTGGAAGCGGGAGTTCTTCTACATCTCCGCTCGCGCCATCCCCCTTGCCATGAAATTCAAGAACGGGCAAGCACTTCCCAGCCTTCACGCCTCCAACTACCAGGAGGCAGAATGGTTTGCGAAGATATCCCGAGTCCAATCTCCGGTTTACCGGTTTGCGGAGTCCGGGATGGTGATGCTGGGGATGAGCCGGGTGTGGAAGGAGGCGGATGCGCGAAAGATTCCGATCGTCCTCGAATACGGTTCGAACTCTGTTACTTACGGTATGCTTTGTTTCCTTTTGTTGATTTAGAATTTCTTCCAACTTCTTTCCTGTTTATTTCAGAGGGGAACGACTTGACGTCGCTCCTGTACCCGCGGGAGGCTGACGGTCCCGCTCGGATGGGTACTCGCGCTCTAGACGAGAACGAGTTGCCCATCCTAGAACAAACGGCGGATCAGTTCGTGGAGGTCTACCCGCTAGGCCACGAGATCCTGAGCGCCAGGCGGCCAGGTAAGGCGCTATTCAACTCTCGACCCCTCAATGTTGAAACCTCTGCTGGAATTCCTTTAATCGTATGTTCTGATGAGGAATCCGCAGATGGTCCTCCGTTGGTGCGGAAGAAGAAGGCCGCCGGCGGGAAGGGGAAGGAGAAGGTGGCCTCCACTGCCGATCCGGCACCTCGGTCTGATTCGGAGACCGAGAGCGAAGAGGTGGCGGGGAATCTCGGTGGTGATAAGACCGCCGCTCCGGAAGCTGCGACGATTGTCACCTCCGGAGAGCCAAAGATGACAACGGTAACCGGCGCGAAGAGGCCGGCTCCATCAGGTTCATCCCCGCCCGTCCGTACTTTCAAGCTCAAGAAAACCCGTAAGTACAAACTTTATCTTTAACTTTTATCTTCATAGCTTTATCGTTTAACCCTTATCTTCTTTGTGCAGACGTGAATGTTGACGCATTCCAGGGTGGAGCGCAGAGGAGTACCTCCCCGCCAATGACGGTAGGCCCGGTCAGCCTACCTGAGGCGACGACCCAAGCGCCTGCGCCTGCTTCCGCTGGTTCAGTTGCTCAGTCCTTTGAGCCAACTGTTCCAGCTGTGATGACGTCACCGCCGGCTGTGAGTGCTATTTTTACAGCATCCTTCACCGAGCTGGCGGTTACTATTGCTGCGGATTCCGCGGCTGCGACCGCGGCGGCTGCTACCATGCCCCCGTCATCGGCAACGACGGCCGATCCATCAGGTACGCATGGGGCTTCTCGCCAATCTCTGCCACCTTCCCATCTGCCTGACCTCTTGGATGGATTTCCCTTGGGTTCAGGTGATGGGTTCGGCGGCTATCGGCCTGTTATTGACCCTACAGGTGCGTAGGGTTTTTTTGGCCCATTTTATATTAATTTTTTCTTTATCATCTTTTCCTAACTGCTTTATGTTTTTTGCAGTGTCGGATTCCAATGAAGTGTATGTTCCACGATGGAACATTCGCCGAGGAACAACCCTTCGCACCCCTGTGGAGTGCGTGGAATGGGCTCGTCACGCTGCTCCCAGTGGTGCGTTGGGGGAAGCCATGGCTAGCTACCAGAAGGGTAGACTAACCAATGAGCTTCGGGTTCTCCTGGCCCGGATGCAGCCGCGCGTCGAGCTGCTTTGTCGTGAAAACGACAAGTTAAAAGCAGCTCGCGTTAAAGAAGTGGCTCAGGCGCGGGCTGTCTGGGAGGAGAACCAAAGGCTTTCCGCATTGGCTGCGGAAAAGGAGAAGGCCTTCAAGGCCCTCGAGGTTGAAGTTCAGGCTCGACTCGAGGCCCGTTCCAAGGCTGCCCAAGCTGTTAATGAACAGCTTCGGCTGGCTAAGGAAACTGCAAGGAACGCAACCGAGAGGGCCACCAAGGCTGAAGCTGTTGCTGAGCCTCTACGCGTGGAGAATGAAGAGCTTAAAGCCAAATTAGAGGCTCTCCAGCAGGCTCATGATGCCTTGGCGATGGAAGACGCCAAAAAGCTCCAGGAGATCTTGGACCAGAGGGGGGTGCTTGACCATACTGAGCGGAAGCTTAAGGGCGTCGAAGAGGCTGCGGCTAAAGAAGTGTTGCTTACCAACCTCAACAAGAGTGAAGCCGAACGCGCCCGTAACGAAGCTCAAGCTGCCCTCCAAGAAGCTCTGGTTGCCAAGGAATGGCTTCTTCGAGAAGCGTTGTCTCAGGTAAGCTTTTCATGTCTTTACGCTTTTCTTTGTAGATAGAAAAGGTTTTGATACTTATATATTTTCTTGTTGGTTGTGCATCGGGTCTTCTCAGAGACCTCTTATGATGATGCTATGAGCGCAGCCCTCAACGCTTCTCACGAGGATGGGGAAAAGGCCGGCATCCTGCTTGGTCTAGGGTTCGTTGAGAAAGGCATCCCGCCTTCCAACTTCCCTTTGTACAATGTTGATACTGAAGCTGTTTACGACCAAGCAGTGAATCAGTACGCCGCCTTCCTGCATCCGGTGGTGGAGAAGGTGAATCAAGTTGCTGCTGCTGATGATGGGTTAGCTATCCTTAAAGCTTTCCTTGAACTGCCACGATCTACTGATGGTGCTGGTCCAAGTGGAAGTGGCCCTGAAGCCTGATCCTGAAGATCCCTTCCCATTGCTAGGATAGATTTAGCTTGTATAGATTTATTTTCTTGTAGGCGGGTAGTTACACGGCCATTCTTGTAATGAATCATTGTGAAATATAAATCTTTGTGCGGGTAAGACCGCTTCTTTTATTGGATTCCTTGCTTTATAAACGTTATATGACTTGCATACTTTAGTTTAAATTAGCAATTTTCCAAGTGTAGAATAAGTTAACCTTTGAACGTGGTAGATAATAGGTTGAAGTTTTGCTTCCTCTTTCGTGATTGTGCGGGTAGGACCGTCACTTGCACTTAGTAGGATGGCTAAACTTTACCTGCGTCTAACCTGCGTGTAGGTTTTTCTCATCCTTTTTGAGGATAAGTTAACCTTTGAACGTGGTAGATAACAGGTGTGAAGTTTTGCTTCCTCTTTCGTGATTGTGCGGGTAGGACCGTCACTTGCACTTAGTAGGATGGCTAAACTTTACCCATATCTGACCTGCGTGAAGGTTTGCCATTTTTTGGGTTTATGCGGGTTTTGCCGCCTTCCCCATGCAACGACTTTCACACTTATGTATGCGGTGAAAACCGGCATCAGTGTTGATAGTTAAAAGTATAAATGTAAAATCATCAGCGTCGATGTTTTAAGGAGAATCATTTCCATTAGAAGTGGCTCTTGGCCTTTTCTTTACAAATTTGGAATTGATTTACATGCAAACTGTGTAATTGAGCTCCCTTCCATGTTGTTGGGATGGGAGTGCCATCGAGCCGATACGCACCTGGTTCGGGATCTCGTTCTTTACGCAGCATGTAGTCTCCACATTGAAGCTGGAATTTTTATTCGTGTTTTCCCCAGCTGGGGTTCTACACGCATCAGCCTGCTCAGCGTTCATTGCGCTACGAGGTGCGCGAGCGTCCCATCTCTGACGAATGCTTCGACCATGTCCTTTACGTCTATGCATTCTTCGGTGTTGTGGCCTTTTGTCCCGTGAAAGTCACAGTATTTACTCCGATCAGCATTGTGACGATGTCGGATTATTTGAGACTTTGGCCATGGGAGCTCCTCAGTAGCGAATATCTCGGTGACGCTTTTGGTGAGCGGCGTCCATCTGGAGTTCTTGTTTGACTGTACGTTATCCCTTCCGCCTAACCGATGCTGCAAGCCGGATGAGGTGTCAAAGTTTACCCTTGACTGCCAAATGCCTAGCTTCCGTTTTTTGTTTAATCGGGCGGTAAGGACGTTGTATTCTCTTGTTTTCTGGGTGTAGAGGTTTGTGCTCTGTGGGAGATCTCTATCCAGTTGCTTCTTCGTTTCCGCAAAGCGTTTTGCTGCTGTCATGATGGCATCCCATGTGGATGGCATGCCATCTTTACCCGTTAAGGTGCGGATGAGCTCTGGGTCGTTCACGCCCTGAATAAAGGCAGCGCGAACAAGATCTTCGCTAATGTTACCCAGACTTAGCTTCTTCGAGTTGAAGCGAGTGATGAAGTCTAGCAAAGATTCATCTTTTTCTCGAATGCACTTGAGGATTGTCCATTGCTCCTCGGTATACTTTCGTTGTTGGCTGAAGTGTTGGCTAAACTTCTGTTGGAAGTCTGCCCAGTCGTAGATGTGGTTGACCGGTAGATGATCGAACCACGCTCTAGCAGCCCCGACAAGCGTCATTTGGAATATGTAACACCACGTGGGTTCCGTCCAACTACTGACGGTTGCCCCCGCTATGAATCTGTTCAAATGATCATCTGGGTCGGATATACCATCATATGTGCCTATGCTGGACATTTGTTTGGCACTTTTTGGGGCAATTGCTTCTGCAATGTCCCTTGCAAATTTGGACGTTCCTGCATTTGCAACATTTGGTCTGAATGTTTTGGAGAAGTCACGTGGACTTCCACCTGTGTTTTTTGGTTTGAAGGCTTCTCCAAAATGCCTTCTCTGTTGGGAGTCCGTTTCCTTACGCTTCCCTTTTGCCCTATGGCGAGGGTTCGCGTCGGAGTCGGACTCCTCCAAGTCATCGTCCAAGTATTCTTCGAATTCGTCTGCCTGTTGGACGGAACGCAAGCGTTCGTCCAACTCAGCTTGGAATTCCTTTTGACGTGCCTCCGCCCATGCCTTAACTTCATCGAGTGTTTGGCGGGGGAGTCTTCGTTTCTCTAACTGGGTATCGGTGAATCCCAGTGAGCGATTATTTACTGCACTTGCCCCAGCTTGGGTAGCTGGGGTAGTGTTCGTAAAATTTACTTCACTTGCCCCGGCTTGGGTAACCGGGGTAGTGTTTGTAAAGACTGTGTAGCCGGTATTCCCCCCAGTAGCTGGGGTTGTGGTTACCGGAGTTTCTTTAACCATCTTTCAGAAAGTTTGGAAAAACTGGAGAAAAATGAAGTTCTAGCTTTATGCACGCATAACCTTAAACCTCGTATCCACCGTCGCAATCCACGTCGAGCTAGCATTGACGTGTTCCATTAAATTATAATAACAGCATTTACAAAAAATTATGGGTAAGAACATACATATACTGTATACGTACGTAAACAAAGTGATGAGTTTACAAAGAAAAAAAAATCAAATAAACAAATCATAACTGAAATAATCAATAGAGAAACTGAAGTTTTGGTTTTGAATTTGATTGATAACCCTATATATAGTATTGTTATCACTATATGTCTATAAATAAGTAAATAACTCAATTAACAAAACATAACCAATTTTTAAATTATTTTTTATCGTTTTTATAAATATAATGATAATGTTATGAGAAAGTTAACGTGCAAATTAAAAAAAAAACATATGTTAATTGTGCGAATCAAATAGTGTAATTATAGTGTAGTGTAATTGCAGCATAATGTAATTACATTAAGCTTTTATTACATAATTACAATACTTGATACACGCAGTTGGCACATTAATTTAATTTGTATTTGATCCAAACCCTATAATGTTATGCATAAAAAATTGCTATTTTACTTATATATAGCATGTTATTTGCTACATTATTCTCCTTCGAAAGATTGATATGATTGTATTTGAACAAGCATATAATTGGACTTATTAACCGAAGCTAACTTGAATGAATATACACGCGTTTAAATCCGTTGGTTAACCGATTATTAACCGAATTATGCTTATCCGTTTTAGAATAACAAAATTGACGACCTTATGTAACTGATGAATATTGAAATTTAAAAATTGCAACATTGGATAGAGTTTTGTTGTATCCTATAATTATATTTAAACTGGCTCATACTCGTACAAAGTTACATATAATTATAAATAAAATATATTAATTTTGACTACAAATATTGTATTTGTAATGAATAAAATATCTTAAAATTTATTTATCGTATTTCCACTTGATAAGATGAAAAAAAAAATTATTTTCATTTCCTTTGAACTTTAAAACACTATATTACATTATTTTCATTTCACTCCCTTTGTTTTCTCTCCTTGGTTTCATTTTCTTTGTTTTATTTTCTTTCATTTATTAGACTAAGGAACACAAAGTAAAATCATCAGAGTTATCACATGAGAGTGTCAACTATAGATTATTGTATGATGTTGGTTGAATGGTGATAGTGTACCGGTGGATAGTGGTGTTATTGGTAGAGTAATGAAAAAGGGTGGAGAGTTAGAGACCGAAAGGAACATAGAATTTAACCACGAAGTTTAATATGCCAAACGATTTAAATGTTAAACAAGTAAAACCATATGGATCAAAAGAGTAAGGCGATCTATTAAAATTAGTTAACTCTACAAGTTCAGCCCAATCACAAAGATTTAATAAAGCCTGCATATAATTTTGTTCCAGCTCACTTGATAGTTGATTCCATAGCTCATGTACTTGTACTTGTTTTTGTTACTAGTACAAACAAAACAAAAAATTGATAAACATACCATTATATTTTTAAGGCCACTCGATTATAATCAAAAGAGTTTAGTAATAATGATGTATAAATTGACACGAATCACATTTACCATTCATATCTCTAACTTTTTTTTATATATTAGCTATACCCTCATTTCATATTTATTAATGATTTCTTCACACGCCATCACATGACAATTAGCTATTACAATTTTTTGAGATTCTTTTTAGCTTATGTTATCATATGTTTTTTTTTTTTTCTAAAAGATACATTATCATATGGTCTTTGAATTTGTAGAATTATTTTTCTTTAAATGACTTACGTTTCTATCTTATTTATCCCTTATTTATTTAACCAATTTACATCTATGCCATAAACTTAAATACTTAATAGAATTATTAATTTAGTAATTATTTAATTTTGTTTTTTACAAATATTTTTCTTTATACTTTATTTTATACATTTAATTACTGTTTTTTTAACTTTTTTCTAAATTTCAATATAGTTATCAATTTAGTCATTTTTTATTTTCATTTCTAAGCATTTAGTAATTTTAGTTTTCTTTTTCATGCATTTAGTTATTCTTTTAATTTATATTTCTTGTAACTTATTATTAATAAAGCTAACTAATACCGTTTTCAATATTTTGTTATAATTTTTAATGAAAACAAAATTGTATTCAAAGTTAATTATTTGTTTCACATAACATTCACACATGCTTATATAAGTTTGTATTTTACCTCCATGTTTATAAACATGAATCTTTTTCTCATACATATAGGGCTGTTAAAAAAGCTCGTGACACGTTTGATAAAAGTTCAAATAAAACTAACTAAAAAACATAATTTGAAACAACCTGAGTTGACCATGACTTGGCTCGTTTAACTTCAAAATCAAACTCAAACTCAAACTCGAGCTCCAGACCACCCGAACTCAAGTCGTGAACAGCACACAAATGTACCCATATAAGGAAGGGCCAAGCCAAGCCCAATAGTTTCACTTAAATATAAAAGTAAAAAAAGAATCATCTAGGTCCGTTTACACAACTTGTGCGGCAACTAGGGTTATCGTCTTCTACACATACACACTCCTGCCTGCGTTCGTAGCTGACGGAAGCCCTAATTTCTTCGCTAAATCAACCAGATAAAACAACGGCCGACGATAACCTTACTCCGATCTACAATAGCTGGCGAAACCATGGCGGAAGTAATGTCAATGGAAGCTATAAGAGCTGAAGCCGCTCGTTTGAACATCGATTTATCTGCTGTTGATTGGAACTCCATTCGCCTCCCGCCCGGTGAAGACTGCGGCATCATTAGGTAGTTATAAATTAACCAAACGTTGATACATACACTGATTTATGTACTCGTATGGCCGATTGAATAAGTATTGTGTTGAAATTGTAATAATTCATGATGACGGCCGTTGAAACCCTAATAGTTTGCCGTTAATTGATTTATGTGTATTGTTTTGAGCTGAAAACCCTAATTTAAGTGATTACATGTATGCATATGGAGTGTTTAATTGCTTAATGATGCTTTACTTTTGGTGTTTGTTGTAAGCTTATTTGATGCTTGTGTATACAAGTGATTTTTAGTATGATGAGTTTTGAATATTTGTGTTTTGTTTTGTTTATTAATTTGTATCCTCTTTGTGTGTTTGAATTTAATAGTGATGATGAGGATTTAAATGAGGGGGATCAATTGGAGTTTGATGCTGGATTTGGGAGTATTATTGTTGTGGATAATTTGCCTGTTGTGCCTAGCGAAAAGTACGATAAGCTTGAAGGTGTGGTTCGTAAAATCTACAGCCAAATTGGAGTTATTAAGGAAAATGGGCTTTGGATGCCTGTTGATGAAGACACTGGTAAAACCCTAGGTTATTGCTTCATCGAGTACAACACTCCACAGGTATTTACAATTAAAAATTTAGTTTTTACTTTCTTATCAAGTCTTATATAATGTAATCTCTTTCATTGCTTTGTGGCTGTATCTTCTTGTAGGAAGCTGAGCTTGCCAAGGAAAAGACGAATGGATACAGACTAGACAGAGCCCATATATTTGCTGTCAACATGTTTGATGAAATTGACAAATTCATGAATGTCCCAGACGAGTGGGCCCCTCCGGAAATTAAACCTTATACACCAGGGGTAGGTTTTTGGGTGAAGCGTGAAACTTAATTTATTGTTTATGCCTTTTTTTGGCTATTATAAGATGTTAGTAAGATAGCTTGCAACTTAATAATGATGTTAATGTGTTGGTGTATTAATGCAGGAGAATCTGCAACGCTGGCTTACTGATGAGAAAGGTAGAGATCAGTTTGTTATCCGTGCTGGATCGGATACGGAGGTTCTGTGGAACGATGCAAGACAAGTGAAGGCTGATCCTGTTTACAAACGCCCGGTAAATAAAATACTTTGTCTTGGTATTTTAATTTATTTATTTTATCATGGAAAGGATTCTGATTATGTTGAATTGTATTTTTCTGCAGTTCTGGACTGAAAGTTTTGTGCAGTGGTCTCCGTTAGGGACCTACTTAGCCACGGTTCACCGCCAAGGTGCTGCTGTTTGGGGTGGTGCTACTACATTTAACCGTCTGATGCGATATGCTCATCCGCAGGTTAAATTCATTGATTTCTCTCCTGGTGAGAAATATCTGGTTACATATAGCAGCCATGAACCAAGCAACCCTCGCGATACCCATGTAAGAACGTTTTCTGCTTTATATAGTTTTGTATGATTTTATGTTGGTGGAAATTTCAACCTGTTTATTTGTAAATGGGTTGTATATGTAAGGCTTTATATCATAGTTATCAAATGCGCTAGGCGCACTCAAGGCGCGTAGGCCTTGCCTGGGGCCTAGGCACATTTGCAAAAAAAGTGAGGGCCTAAGGAAAAAAGCGCACTTAAATAAAAATTTAAAAATATATTATTTATATGAAAAATAATATTATTTTTTAAATAAAATAAAATAAAACTGTTATATAACATTTAATATCATCTAATTAGTACCAAAAGCTCTAAATGAGTCAAATGTAATTCCCATTTTTGAATAGCAAAGTTTATTATGTAATGCCTTTGACCTCTCCTAGATCTAAGTTTCAATAGCACTCCTTGCGTTTTTTTGCTCGACCTTTATCTTCTCATGTTCATGGCATAGACGATGCTGAAGCGCTTGCCTAGGAACTAGAAGCGCATTTATTGAGACTCGCCTGAAAATTGGGTCTAGGCACAAGAAGCGAGGGCTTTTAATAACTATGTTTTATACCTAATGGACCAAACTTTGTTCAAATGAGTTGAAAGTCATCTAACCTAGCATTAATTTTCTTAACTGTTTGGTTTCTTTATGATCAGAGGGTGGTGCTCAACATATTTGATGTTAGAACTGGAAAAGTAATGAGAGATTTCAAGGGAAGTGCTGACGAGTTTGCAATTGGAGGAACAGGAGGTTTGACAGGGGTTTCTTGGCCTGTTTTCAAGTAATTTTATAGTAGTCTTGCAAGTTCTTTCTTTTCTTTGTCTTGGATACGTGTTTTTCTGATGTTGACAATTGACATGCTTGTGATTTTCCAGATGGGGCGGTGGTAAAGAGGACAAATATTTTGCCCGATTGGGCAAAAATATGATTTCTGTGTATGACACAGAGACCTTTGGTCTTATCGACAAGAAATCCATCAAAGTTGACAATGTTATGGACTTCAGTTGGTCTCCAACCGACCCTATTTTTGCACTTTTTGTTCCTGAACTTGGTGGTGGAAATCAACCTGCAAGAGTAAGTGTTGATGGGCATCTTTCCTATTTTGAAGTTTCAAAATTTTATTATTTTTGAATAACAATTAACATGGGCTTATATGATATTTTTAGGTGAGTCTCTTTCAAATCCCGAGCAAAGTAGAGTTGAGGCAGAAGAATCTTTTCAGTGTTAGTGATTGCAAAATGTACTGGCAAAGTAACGGTGAATATCTCGCTGTCAAAGTTGATCGATACACAAAAACCAAAAAGAGCACATACACTGGCTTTGAGCTTTTCAGGATCAAAGAACGTGACATACCTATTGAGGTTTTTGAGCTTGACAACAAGAATGATAAGGTTATCGCATTTGCATGGGAACCAAAGGGTCACAGATTTGCAGTTATTCATGGTGATAGCCCGAGACCTGATGTTAGTTTCTATTCTGTCAAAGGCGGTAAGGTGTCAAAGCTCACAACTCTCAAGCAAAAGCAGGCGAATGCTCTGTTTTGGTCACCTAGTGGTCGTTTTATCATTTTGGCTGGCTTGAAGGGGTTCAATGGACAGTTGGAGTTCTATAATGTTGATGAGCTTGAAACTATGGCTACTGCTGAACATTTTATGGCAACTGACATAGAGTGGGACCCAACTGGGAGGTATTTTTAATCTTTAAAGCAAATTAGGGGCATTTTCATATGTACCCCCCTACAAACTTGGAAAGTATCATATATTTATACCCATGCAAAACTAAAAGTATGAACGTATCATATCTTCCCACAAAGTAGTTAAAATATCAAATATGTGCAACTTATTAAACACAGTTAAACAGTTTAATAAAAGACTATTTTGCTCTTCATTATTTTTATATCTATCTTTTGCTTCATTATTTTTGTATTTCTCTTCATTAACTTTAACTTCCATCTTTTTATATGTTTTCATCTTTATCTTAAATTTTTTTTAATGATAAGCATTAGTTTTTGCAAAATGTTAGATTGTTTATCATTCGATTATCATGCGATTATACTTGGTTTGGTTATCTTATTCGTAGCATACTTGTTCGACTATCTGCTGGTGAGAGAACGAAAGAGTAGACTGTGTTTCTGTATGCTCCTTTATCGTTGATAACTTGATATTGAAACATTCAAATAAAATTTAGGGTTTAAAAACGTATAATGGAAAGGGGTAGAATGATCATTTAGTGAAAATTAATTAAAGTTGGGTTATATGATATTTTTAGTTTTGGTTTGTAAATTAATTCTTAAATCAAATGTCTTGATGACATATTTTTTTATTTATATAAATAATTATGCATTAATTCTGTTATAGGTATGTTGCAACTTCAGTCACTTCGGTGCATGAGATGGAAAATGGTTTCAATATATGGTCATTTAATGGGAAGTTACTTTACCGAATTCTGAAGGATCATTTCTTTCAGGTAATGTTGCAAACTTGCAACTTTTTTTTTTTTTTAACTTTTGTAAATGATTATTAAAATGGTATATTACAGTTCTTGTGGAGGCCAAGGCCACCATCTTTCTTGAGCCCGGAAAAGGAGGAAGAAATTTTGAAGAATTTGAAGAAATACAGTAAGAAGTATGATGTGCAAGATCAAGATATTTCTGTGTTGTTGAGCGAGCAGGATCGTGAAAAGAGGAAGCAGTTGAAGGATGATTGGGAACGATGGGTGAACACGTGGAAGCAGTATCACGAGCAGGAGAAGATGGATAGGCAGATGCTAAGAGACGGTGAAGCTAGTGATGTGGAAGAGGAGTATGAGGCTAAGGAAGTAGAGGTTGAAGAGCTGCTGGAGGTTACTGAAGAGATCATTCAGGATGCCTGAAAAAGAGATTTTTTTTTATTTTTGTTTGCTAGTTGATGCTGTTGGCTATGTCAAGTCATGAATGCTTAATGCATGATTATGTTTACGCTGGATTTTGTGCTTCAGTTTGAAATTTTTGAATTTTGTGGTTTTGACGATTTCGCCGAGTGTCTTTTTGTTCCTGTGAATTTAGTTAGGATCTGTTCATCGGTTCCGGTAAATCTAGCACGCATCTTCTTTGAGGCTGCGCAGTACGCACCTGTAGGTTTGTTCCTTTTGGTGCTTTGCTTTGAATGGTCTGAGCCTTTGTGAGTGGCCTTGCCAAGATCCGACCTGGATTCGTTACCATGTCTCTTCAGTAAACATATAATTTAGCGTCAGGGAAATGCGCTATATCAAGTACTGTTATCTAACTAAGGATATAATCACTATTTGGGTTTTAAATTGTCTACATTCATTGTCTCACCAAAGAATAATAAAACATTAAACTTTAGTTTCATGTTCAAATCATATTAAATGTGTACTTGATAAAGTTTCTTATTCTATGATCATTTGCAATCATATATCAGTAGTAACAGTATCAGATATTATCTTGATATTACAGATACATCAATTTTTTGTTTATACCATCCACAGTAGACGTCACTGACACACGTGACAATTATTGTTCCAAGTCTTACGCACCCTAAACCAACTGAGTTACACGGCACAGTTATGGACTGTCATATGGGGAGGCAAGCACCATCCATTGTGGCATGGTTTAGGTGGTGTTGGAACTTAAGGTTTGTGGATAACAAGCTAATGACAGTAAAAAAATTATATAAACTTGTAAAAGGTTTTGTGAAATCAAAATTTTATAAAGTTATAAAAACTTTACAAAGTAGGCATCTTACTTCATAACAACAAAATTGAAGGTGGAGGTGCACAAAATACCCGGTTCCGGACCCGACCCAGTGTACCTGACCCGTAGCCGGTTCCGGACCCGACCCGCGGGTAGGACCAGGTATAGGATTTCTCCCCGGAGCCTTACCCGGAACTGACCTGGAACCGGTGTAATCGGAACCGGAAATACCCGGTCGAAACCCGACCCTACCCTACCTGAAAGCCGGAAAAAAAACTCGGTCAAATACCTGACTATACCGGTTCCCGGTTCCTAAAAATACCCGGTATGTGCACCTCTAATTGAAGGTATATACGATATAGATAAATGGGCTAACGGGTCATGTTCGGATTACATGGTTTTTAAATTACCCAAATAAACATATGTATGTTGTATTAGAATTTATATGATGTGCACTTGTGTTATTTAGAGTTATCTCCTAATTCATAGTTTATGGCAAAAGATCTAATACAATAATACCTTAACGTACAATAGGTACGCGAATCCTTTTTTTCACGAATCGATCCATGAAATCACATCCCAACATCTCGGAATTATCATTACATACCCAATTAATCATTGATTCACCGAAAAAAACATATTTGAATATTTAATCGATCAATTTTTTACTTTTTTTCATGAACCCCGTTTTGAGCGTTTTAGGTTTGGCCGAGCGTTTTTTAGCGTTTTAGTATTTTTGCCTTGTTTTTTTGACTTTGAGCGTCTCGCGTACTTATCGTACGTTAAGGCATTATTGTACAGTATCCCGGCCCCATAGTTTATATCTATCTTTAATATATTGTGAGGGTATCGTGCATTATAATAAATCAATTATCAACCAGATTGGAGCACATGTTTCACCAATATCTTTTATGGTATCAAAGCTAAAACTCTTAGTACAAACTCTCCCATTCTCATCTTTTTCGAAAACACTTGCAGCCGGCCCTGCCATCTTCGGTCGCTTTTCTTAAGCGATCACCACCCATCTTTCTTCTCCTAGACCTCGATTCCAATAACAAAACATGAACAAACTCCACTTGGCTCAACGTTACTAATATTCACAACTTCAAGATCCACTATATCGTGCATTCGGAGCCATTGATCACACCAAACCACAAAGACAAAACCGATGCTGATAAAACAAAAGCCAAAGCCGATCTGTAGGCCTGTACTGGCGTTATCGTACTCCAATGTATTTGCGGTACGATCTCCAACAATTTCTTGCAAACTATTTTGACACCCGGACACCACCATAGGGCACAGGCATGGTCAACCCTTGCCAACATCTTTCAGGACAACCACAATGCCCGTGCGGTGTTGTGTCTCAAACACAAGTTCAACAACAAACAAAACATGTTTTCCAACTTTAAAGGTTAATAAAATCAAAATAAAATGAAATAATTCCAATTACTTTTTTAACCAAACAAACGACACGTTTCTTAATTCGAAATTCCAACTAATTCCAAGAACCAAGCAGGAACTTAGAAATCACTAGAAATAAAAGATTCATACAGGATAATTGTTTCACTGTAAACTATAAGCCTGATGGCCCAAATAAAGAGATAGAAAGTAACTAAAAAGTAAGACAACAAGAGCCAAATTATTAAAGCTGGTAATAATAATATCTAACAATATCATAAAAGGTGGCTTCTTTTTGCAGGTTTGCTCATTGAAATGCCTATGCTTCAAGATGCAGGGTCGTTCTTCGGCTTCTCCTCCGCAACCGGGGGCAAAAGCAGAGCAAGACGGTCTTTGTACCTTTCGATTTTTTGTAGCCGCTCATTTCGTTTTCTGTAAATAACAACATGCATGCATTATTAACTTTTGAGAGGCAACGATTAAAACTAAGAAAGCATATACACATACCTCGCTCGAACCTTCTTCGCACGGTCAATGTGCAGTTGCAACAGCTCCTTGACAGACAAGTGATCAACATTCTCGGGCATCTGACACCAGATAAGGGCAAAATCGTCATTTGTTAGTGATAGTGAAAAGACATGGTACATAACATTAAGGCGTATAAATACCTCATCAATTTCCATGTCATCCTCCTTTGTTGCTTCGACCTTAGATGCAGGCAGTGGCTTCGGCAGAGACTTGACACAATCCGGATATTGTTGTGGCTGTCAATCAGACAATCATGCATCAGCATAACTTTTAATTCAGTAAAACACATAAATATTGAAGGGCATATTAGACATTTTTGGAAAGGCAAGCTCATGAGACATTATGCGCTCAGTTTGCGCCTGTGGAATGTATTTTGTTAAAAACTTATGCATGCCAAACTCTAGTCCTGTCTACACTTAACAAACAAACGTATCCAATATAATCTCACTCATAGCAAAGCTATTAGTAGGGTCTAAGGAGGGAGGGATGAGGCAAACTTTTCCTCTATCCCAGGGGATAAAAACAGATTGTATGAATAAATAAAAAGAATGTGATGCAGTTAAAGTGGTTAACCCCCATCATCCAATCTGAAATAAGGGACTCGGTTTTGAAACCAAGTGCCTGCTAGTTTTTGTTTTTGTTTTTGTTTTTATTTTTATTTTTTGTGTGGGTTCCTTTAAAAGGAGGGTTAGTCCCCGTCCCACCCTAACTCGACCGATCAATCAATCCACTGAATCAGTTCTCAAAGGCTGGAATTTAGATTATTTCATTCCCATATCTAAGGTAGCTGTCTGGATTACCACAATATTTTAAGGTAAAGATGTAAACAAAAATTTAAGACCTTTTTGTGTGTGATGTAATGCCTTACCCTATATCATAATATAGAATTATATGTTTTATATGTATTAATTTTAACATATTTAGCCGAATAAATTCAGTTTTTGACCCGTTTTGACTCGTCCATTTACTGCAATGGATTGGGAAATAGAATCTGTGCAAACTAAACGAGTACAGAGATCAGAATTAAGAGTTCATTTGACGATTAGAGTTTGTTCGATCAAACTCAATCCAACCCGAAAAATCTGTAAAATGAGTTGATAGACTTCAACGACCCATTAAAAAACCTGTTTGGCTCCACCACTGGTTGCAACACAACTTGATTTAATAAAGTGTATCTGAGTGATACGTTTGTGCACAAGGACACCGATTAAAGATGAAAAAAATTGCATACCTGTTTTTCAAATGCCTGTCCGTTTTTCAGCCACGAGCGGGATTGGGCATAAAGAGAAGTGCCCTCAGAAACTTGAACCTACAACATTCGGAAAAAAACACCAATTTAACCTATCTAGATAGATATAAGATAATCTTCAAGTGAGCAAAATAATTATAAAGCTTTCAAATTTGTGAACAGATGTCTAATGTAGCATATATGTTTATAACCAACAACATATACGGAAAAAAAAGTAATGTTACCTTCCTATCTCTGATAACAACGAAAGCATCGTCTCCATTCTTATCAGCAACTGATGATTGACCCACGACCTACAGATGATGCAACATTATGTACTAACAAACATCACAGCATCAAATAACAAATCGAACAAAAAATAAACTAGCAAGATCTAAATTTGACAAATTCAAAACTACCTACTTATATGCACGCTTCAAATCACAACTTTTTTAACAACCATACCTTTGGTCGATCGTTGGATTCATTCTCTTCCGGCGTTTGATTTAAATCAAACAGCTTTTTGATGACTTTTTGCTTGCCACTTCCGGCACCCTTAGATGAGTGCAATTGTCTATCCATGGCGTAAGAACTTATGAATAAACCTAGGTCTCAGTCTCCTATTCTTATATGGATTCGAAGATAATGTGATATCTTTTGCATTGATTACTAACTATATTTTTTTTTTCTTTTTGCACATCGCATTAAACACCCTTCCTAAATAATCATTTAATCATTCATTATAAAAAATGTGTTCCCAATTTTCTTTTAAATTTTTTTTAAACCTTACAAACGCGCTCCATCACCCATACAAAACCTTCCAAACACAAACCTCGTAAAAACATGAAGGGGGTGTTTGGATATGCATGTTAACTTACTACTCCATCTTTTTACCATTGGAAAGACTGAATTTTGACTTAAGATTACTGAGTCAAAGCAGTCAGATTAGACTGATTAGTAATGTAGATAAATGTGAACTAAATCCAGATATAATCACCTAGAACTATAATGCTAATTAGTAATTACTAATTACACCCCCCCCCCCTCAAACCGACACACGCAAATGCGGTAATTGATGCAATTTAGCAAATTAACTGATCATCAAGAATTAACATTTACCTAGATTCAAATTTAAAGTCAATCAAAGTATTAATTCTAGTCAACTTCGAACATAAACATAGAAAAAAATAATAAAAATCAAACCTTTGGGTGTGCAGAACCAGAACCCACGATCAAACCGCCACCGATAAGGGTTTGCTGCAAATGGGTGTTAACCAATTGATCGGAATTCGAAAACCCATGTGGCCGATTAACCGCATAAGGGTTGTGGTAGCCGGAGACAGGTCGAGGCGGGAAGCTGCTGCCGGAATTGGGCTGAAAAGGAGCTCCAGCCGGCGGTTGTTGTTGATGGATGGATCTTGAAGTGGGTTGTGTTGGCGGTGGAAAAGGGTGTTGTGGATTGTAATAGATTGATGGGTGTGAATGTTGTTTTGTGGGTTTCTGGTTCGCCATCGATTTCAAGAAATCGGCGGTAGCGGCGGTGGTGGTGGTTGTAGGGTTTGGCGGCGGTGGTGGTGGTGGTGGTGGTGATGACATTTGCAGTAGGGTTTTCAAGATTGCAAATTGATAGAGTGAAATTGGGGGTTATTGGATTATTGATTTGGTGTTCAAAGATGGAAAGGATGAGTTTAGCGGCTTCTTTGAAAAATAATAAGAATTCAAAATTATATCATTTTTTTTTCTTTTTTCAAGTTTTGAATTCCAATTTCATATATAAAATAGTGTTTTTCGTTTTTCGAGCGGATGATAAGTTGTGTTGATCATCTGGGTTCTTTGAAAGTATCTATGGTGTTTATCAGTTTTTCTGTTATTGGGTTCGTGATTTGCTGCTACTTTGGTGTGCTTCTTTCTTTCTTAAATGTTCAGATATGTTATCTTCGTCTCTCGTAGCAACGGGATCTTGATATCGAATTGGTAATTTCTTCAACGTTCTCAGACCCGCTGCTAGTTGCTTTTGGTTCTTCCGGTCGATCGATATGCTTAATTTCTTATCCTGTTATACCAGATGTAAATGTGTTTGATCTATGCGTGTTTATGTTTGCCTTTGGTATATTTGTACATTTTGATTTCCAGTGAAAGCTTACTTTTATCAAGCATGTCCTGAAATTAAGTCAAGAAAATAGTTAAACACACCGAGTTAATCTTGAGAGATGAAATTATATAACTTCAGAAGTTTTGACATATAAAGACAGTAACATCTTTAGCCTAAGCATGTAAAGCTATACATAGCAAAAGATGTTTTATTTTGTATCAAAATAAGTTCATAACTCACAAACACAATACACAGTGACGGAACAGACACAAGTAATGTATCAAGTATCAACTTCTTATGGATAGAAAACTAAGATTCTCAAATATTCAAGCTACATGACCGAATTAAGAAAAAATCTATAATAGTGTTAAGTCACTTTATTGTAATAAGATTCCAAATTTCTACATCATGAGTAACTATATAATAGTACGTTATTACAATGCATAAGCATATGCAATTTTAGTATATTAGCAGGAAAAATAACGTATAATTAGCCTGAATGCCATCATATACTAAAGTTTTAGGGATATAGTATCCCATATAAATTTTGGTTATTGGGTGATTGATTTGATCAAAGAGTTTTATATATATGAACGTATTCACATTTTTTATGATCATCGCTTTCTCTGATTTATGCTTTGCGTTACCCTTTTATAATAAAACTAGATCAACAATCTAGCCTAGATCTTTAATATGTTTGCATAACTTTAAACTTGTCAACTCATTTATTTGTATAAAACATTTTAGAGCTTTAGTCATTTTGTTTATTTACCAAGTATATGCTACGCTTCATGATAAATAAATGTCTATATTAGGTTTCTTCTTCAGAGTAAATATCAATTTTACCATATCACTTATAATAAACTTTATGTTTTTATTCATAAACATTCAATATTTTAATTATACACCTAGCTTTTGAAAAGATATGTATGATTATTTTTTATCAAGTTATGGCTATACCCTGATTAGGGTCTAAGCTAGTAATATAAAATATTTAGGCGAAATTCATACCTTGAAACACATATTTGAATGAAATGCCTAACCTTTGAACGAAGAACACTTCTATTTAGGGGTGTTAATCGGGTCAACTCGATCGAGTTTCGGGTTAATCGGGTTGGGTTAGTCGGGTTTTCCTTAAAAAAAATATCTAACCCGCAACCCGGCCCTATTAAGGTTCGGGTTAGTTGGGTTTGGGTTATTCGGGTCGGGTTAGTCGGGTTAATCGGGTTAACCATGTTACTTTATAATTTTAAGTTGTTTTATGTGTTTGTAACTTGTAGGTTGTAAAATTTCTCATTCCACTTAGTTTTCAATTTATTTTACAAGTATATCTTATAATTTCACATATAAACCTGTAAATGAACTGAACGAACATGAACAAAGGTGTCCGTATTCTTTCATTTAACTTTTAACGAACACGAACACGAACACTTAATCGAACAAATATTTTTGTTCATGATCATTCATTTATAATCTAAACGAAGAATTCACGAGCATAAATGAACATAATTAAACAAAGATAAACGGACATGAAGGAACATATGTGTACATACATTAACGAACACAAACATACATTATCAAACATAAATGAACGCATTTAAATAAACACATACAAACAACTATAAAACATATTAGGGCGATATAATTACTAAATGCAAATAATATTTAATAATTTTCTATTAATATGTAAACGAACATGAACGAACGTAAATAAACTTAAATGAACGATCATAAACAAACGTTCACAAACATAGATAAACAAGTAAAATATGTGTTCATGCTCGTTCGTTTATTTAAATGAACACAACATAAATGAAACATTATTGCATTTATAGTGCTTATTTCACCTTTTAATCATTGTATATAAAGTTAAGTATCGCCACTAATCGGGTTATTTGGGTTAACCCGAAACCCGACTTTTCCCAAAAATGAACCCCAAACCCGACCCTATTAATAATTCGGGTTGACCCGAATAACCCGATTAGTACATTTTGACCCGATTTAACCCGACCCGAATTTGCTTATTCGGGTTCGGGTCGGGTCAGGTTAATCGGGTTCGGGTATTTTGGACACCCATACTTCTATTAATTGACGGGTGTTAAAGGAAAACAACAGCGGTACTTCTACTACCTTGCACAAACTTTGAGACGCAAAATACCAACATGGGCTTTATTATTTAGCAACTAAACCATAAGAATAAATGACATATTTGACCTATCCCAATCCATCCTTCCCAATTTTGGGGGGTTCAAAACTTTAATCGAATCCCGACTCAAATATGGTTGGTTTAATTGGTATATGTATTTGGTCATCCGATATTAAGATTGTGAAATCTGCCTCTCATGATGGGCTTTTATAAAAACCTATGTCTGCTCAAAAAAGATAAAACCAATTATTGTGATGCATAAAAATTCATGGATTCAAAATATGTACAAAAAATATATGTTAAATCAAACATTGTAAGCAAATTAAAATATTTTGGTAATCATATGTATTGAAATGTGTATATATGTTCAAAAATCAAACCATACATTTTACTTATTAAGAGTTGTTCATACAAACAAACCAACAATGCTTACTTAAAATTAAGGGAACTAATGAACAAGAGTGATCCTAATTGTAAGAAACAAATAGTTATTTTAAATTCTATTTTACATTTCTATATGAAAAATCATCTTGAATGGTAAGAAACAAATACTCAAACTAATTTTAAAGTGTTGCACACGACCGAACAATTTGGACCAAACCTGTAGTTTCCAAAAAAAAAAACCCGATCAACAACCTTTCATGCTGTAGCCCTTACCACAACATCATCCAAATGCAGAAAGAAAAGAGTGATGAATAAGTGCACAATCAAGACTAAAAGATAAAAAGTACTATAGGTATCTTTGCGGACCACCAATTTTTCACACAAAACTTTTCACACACTAAAAAAGTGTGTAAATGATTGGTGGTCACATGAAATACTCCACCTACCTTTCACACACTACAAAAAGTGATATCATCATCACGACTTATAATGGATGTAAAAATCAATTTTCGTCCTCTTGGTTTAAGACAAAAAAAAAGTACCATGTCCGAAATGTACCACCAACCATTCTTACACTTTTTTGAGTGTGTAAAAGGTTGGTGGTCTCGTTGGAAGCTATAAGCCATTATAACTTAGTTTTAAATAAACTTGATTGTTATAGCTTAGGTTAAACCTAATACTTTCAAGGTTAAACCCCATCATACAGCTCAAAACTGATCGATTAAAGCTTTAAATTGATGATTAATTGGATGAATTTCAAAGTTTAACTGATGAATTAACTCCAATTTCAATTTCAATTCTTATCAAATAGCTAAATAGATTTGTGAACAAAAACCGACGACAGTGGATCGTGGGCAGAATTATTGGACGGTGACGGTGGATGGAATCGTTGGGCCAAATGTGGACGACGACCAACTTGTGTAGTTGTGATTTTAAGGTTAACATGTTTTTACTGAATTTAACATTGTAGAATGTCGTGTGCATGATGTAGGATAAGAAATTATTCTATTGGATTATTTACCATTTAATATATACTTTTGAAATCCATACCCAAATTTTTACATATTGTATCCCTCAAGATTAATTTAGTTAATATAATCAACCTTCAAGTTTCATTAACTACACAATTAACCCTCAACTTTCTAATACAACCACCCTCATGCTCCATTAAGTTATACAAACAATCCCATAATCTTTAAACGTGATACAAACCGATACCAAAACAAACCAAACCCATACCAACCGAGTCCACATCACGTCTCCACAACAACAAACGAGTATAGTAAAACCTAACCATGTGGGACCCACCAACCCATTGAATAGTATAGGAAGGAAGGGAGGAGTATTGATCCACGCTAGTCTTTATTATTATTCATTCATTATTCATCTCAAGAAGAGAAGACAGACACACCAAATCAAATGAAAGCCAAGCTGTAATCACATGGAGCTGTTTCTCTAAATGGGTCCTCTTCCTTTTTCTCTTTCTCTCTCTTCCTTCATACCCATCATCATCACCTAATTTCATTTTCTTTAAAAAAATTAAAAAAAAATAAAAATTCTATCTTTCTTTCTTTGTACCACCAGATCGATCATCCAATGGCCGATGATAAGGTATATTCATCTTTCCCTACAATTCTTCTTTGTTTTTCCCACAAGTTATTCTATTCTATTCTATTCTTGCTTCGATCTGTCGTCTAATTGTTCATCCAATCTTGGAAAAAGCTTCCTGCTTTATACATAAAGATTGATCTACCTTACTGGTTTTGTGATTTTGGAGTTAATTAGGTCAAGATTCAAGGTGGTTTGGTTACTGTAGATGTATTACTAAGTGGGGTTAGGGTTTCTTGATTTAGGGTTTCATGGATCTGTGTAATTTAGGGATCTTGTTGAATTTTGTTGGATCAGTGATGTGTTATATGGCTTTGATTTTATTATTATTGTTATTATGCTTCTGTTAAAATCTGGTTACATTTGGTTTTGTTGAGCTGATTTGATGTTATTTAGTTTATTTTTTTTCTGTATATATTTAAAGATCATGAACCTAGTTTGGTTCTGTTTGAAGGGCAAATCTTTTATCTTGAAAAAGTACTAAAAAGTGGAAGAATTTGACATTTTGATGATGATAAACTTCATAGGTGAAAAGAATAATTACTTATTACTTGTAATGTCGTGTTTAGTTTTGTTAAAACTTAAAAATCCGATCTTTTGGCGTGTAATTTGCATAAATGTTGGTAATAAGTTGTTGAACATATTTTCTTGATAAACGGTGTAGGAAATGTCGACGAAGGTTGTTGATGGAAACGGAGCTGAAACTGGTCACATCATATCTACCACAATTGGTGGTAACAATGGAGAACCAAAGCAGGTATGTTACAATATTAAAAATAATAAATATCGTTTAGCTGACGATTTATTAATTGTGCGTAACATTATTACTTGTGTAGACGGTCAGTTACATGGCAGAGCGTGTGGTAGGGGCCGGATCGTTTGGAATAGTTTTCCAGGTAAACGTTAGCTTCGAGAGTTCAAGCTCATATAGAGTTTAAAAAATTACATCTTTAATTTTAACATGAATATTTTTATTTCAGGCGAAATGTTTAGAAACCGGAGAAACTGTGGCTATAAAAAAGGTTTTGCAAGATAAACGATACAAGAACCGTGAATTACAGTTAATGCGAACAATGGACCATCCAAACGTGGTGTCATTGAAGCATTGTTTTTATTCAACAACAAGCAAAGATGAGCTTTTTTTGAACCTGGTGATGGAATATGTTCCCGAGACGATTTTTAGAGTTTTAAAGCATCACAATGATGCACGCCAACGGATGCCTCTCATCTATGTCAAACTTTACACATATCAGATTTTTAGAGGGTTAGCATACATGCATATGGTTACTGGAGTATGCCACAGAGACTTGAAGCCCCAGAATGTCCTGGTAAGAACATATACTTTTTTTATTACTTGTTATTATGTTTTAAATCAGTAGTTCTCATTCGTTTTATTGTCTTTTTTGTCATAGGTTGACCCTGTTACTCACCAAGTCAAGATTTGTGACTTCGGAAGTGCAAAAATGCTAGTATGTCTATCCTTTCTCACAGATCTGAGATATTTCTAGATTTTAGGCTCAAACCGAACAAAAAATCAAAAATTCGACTTTTGAGAACCATTTGGTTTCGGTTTTTGGGGTTTACATCGGGTTCAGTTTTACCATTTGGGCTTGAAAACTTTGGGTCAAAAATTTTTGTTAACTAATAATTAATCCAAAATTACACATTTGGTCCTAAAAGTTTTGGGCTAAACCATTTATTATTGCTCCATAAATTACTTAAAATTTGTTTTTTCGGTTACAGTTCGGGGTTTTTTTTTTCTGGGTTCTAGATTATAGCAAAACCGAAAAGTTGGTTTTTTAAGAAACATAAAACCGAACCGCCGGTTCTTTAGTTGTTTGGTTCCGTAGGTTATTCTGGTTACGATTCAGTTATTTCGGTTTTGCCCACACCCCTATAATGTACATGATTATAGATTTGTAGCAATCCAAACCATAAATTTTGTTAACTCGAGTCATGGCCATTCTGATATTTTTGTTTTCATAATTTACATCTGACCATATTTATATTTCTGTCATGTCAGGTGAGGGGAGAAGCAAATATATCATATATTTGCTCTCGGTTTTATCGTGCACCAGAACTTATCTTTGGTGCGACAGAGTATACAACCTCGATTGATATATGGTCGGCTGGTTGCATTCTTGCTGAACTTCTTTTGGGGCAGGTTGGCATTTTCTGTGACTGTTAATATAAAGTCATCATATAAGACCTAAACAATAAATATATTGAAAATTTTCTGGTTATTCTTATTTTTTAGCCACTATTTCCTGGAGAGAATGCAGTCGATCAGCTTGTGGAGATTATTAAGGTTTTGGGCACACCGACTCGTGAAGAACTTCGTTGTATGAATCCAAACTACACTGATTTTAGGTTTCCTCAAGTAAAGGCTCACCCTTGGCACAAGGTACAAGTTTATTTATTTATTATGATTTTAAAGTTACCAGAATGATATAATATAATCATAACAATTAATTGGCCATTTTATCTTGTTATAGGTGTTTCATAAGCGGATGCCTCCTGAGGCAATTGATCTCGCTTCACGGCTCTTGCAGTACTCTCCAAGCCTTCGCTGCAATGCTGTGAGTTTCACTAATCAACTAATCCTATTGTTTATGGATCACACGTTTCAAAATATGGAATTTAACTCTTTTTTTTTTAATTAACGATACAGCTTGAAGCCATAGCACATCCTTTCTTCGATGAGATTCGGCAGCCTAATGCTCGTTTACCAAATGGTCGACCGTTACCACCTCTATTCAACTTCAAACAAGAGGTAGGTACACGGTATATGTCTATATATATAGTTAGTTTACTCTTGAGACATGCCTTTTATCTTGCACCTTTAATTAGATATAATTAATATGCATAGTCGCATTCATGGAATTTGGTCTAAACACTAATGGCGCACCCTCATACTGAGCTATCCTAATTAATTGCAACTTTGCAACTTTTTTCTCTTCAAAGGACACTTTTTTGTGTGTGTTTTGATAAAGTTTTTGCTTTACTTCATTAAAGTTAATTTGGCGAGCCACTTTTTTGGACCACTAATTTGGACAAATGTAATTATATACCAACTTTGGTCCAATTTGTGAGGTTAATCATTACTAAATTAACAAATCCAAAATTAGTTTAACCTCCTAATTTGCTTTATACAAAAAAAAATAACATTTTTAATCGTATCTTATGCACAAACATTTATAAAATGGATAATGAGTATTGTTACCGATGGATTTACTGTGTTTATGGTGCAGTTGTCTGCAGCATCTCCAGAGCTTGTGAACAGGCTAATTCCAGATCATGTGAAGAGGCAAATTGGTCTGCAAATTGTGCCTCCTGCTGCGGTGACATAATAATATACATGTATAGAGCTCTGTTGTGGGATTTCAGTCGATGAAGCGGTGGCATCGTATCTTCTTTCATGACCACAAGTACAGACTTAAGGTTATCTTGTTCCCTCTCTCTAGACTGGCCAATAGGAGAGATGAAGTAAGGCCATTTTCTTTATAGTATGATGGGCCCAAGTGTAGTAGTAAAAAGTAGTAGAAGAAGAAGATGAACAAGGCAGAAGAACCAAAGACTAAAGTTTTGGCTGTCTGTAAACAAACAAACAAATCATGTCATCATGGGAGGAGATGTTTCTTTTTTTTTACTTGTGTAATTCGTCGTTATGTAGTTGTATTGTGTTTTAACTTGGTGTTTGTGTAAATGATAACACCTATTTGACTTGCTTTCAAAACATTTGCTTGTTTAGAGTCTTGCTATGTCGTGCAGTTGTCATACCTTAACGTCCTTATTATGATTGTGGTTTACTGGTTTTGTCATGTTTTAAAGTGCTAAATATGTAACAAATTAGTTCTTAAAAGATTGGACACTATTTAAGAGTTACAATCAAATATTCCATGAGTCATGATTTGAAGTATTAAATTTTAAATATTTTTCATATATTAATAAATTTATTAGAAAATCTGTCCTGGCATTTTGCTACTCACCTAATAGCCATCAATGGCTTCATACCTGTCAATAGTTGAATAAAAAACAAGCTACAATTGTCGTTGATTTAAAATCTATAATGTTCATATCATTACAGTAGAGAGCAAGTAGTTAGACAATGAAGGCTGGTTTGAACAAATATTATGAGCTGTTGTGAGTTGTCACACTTTTGAACTGGATTGTTAAGTGTTATATGAGGTACTTTGGACACATATGGAAGCATCTTAAGGTATACCAGAATATAGGGGGTAAACAAGCCGAGCCGAGCCTAGCTCCTCTTGTTTAGCTTAACATAGCTCAAGCCCGGCTCATGAAAAAAAATCGAACTTGAAGTAGGCTCAGACTTGGCTCATTTAAATCAGTAGATTACTCATATACAAATAAACTTTTCTTAACAGGTTCTCTATCCTCTCTTTAATTATATTATTTATACACATGTATTATTATTATTATTAGTATTATATTTAATTATGTTTTTACCATAACTATATGTATATATGATATATAGTTATATTAAATAAAAATAATATATGCATAACATGATGTTCTTTTTGACTCACGAGTAGCCAAGCCTACTTAAACCAATATAAACTTCAGGATTGCTTATTTTTAGACTCAACCCCATTTAAGCTTGACTTTGTTCATGACATATCATAATGAACTAAACATTTATATGTCAGCCCTCAACAGGTTCAGGTATTAAAATGTGGGCGACTCCGTCACCGACCTCCTTAAGTGCATAACGCGCATACATATATTAGTGTTTAATAACATACAAGAAGCAGTCATGCGCTTGTTAATTCTAAATCCCATACACCAAAATTTCATTTCTACCCAAATAAATATTGCAGCACACACACAAGCAAAGAGAGTTTGCTCCTTACAACCCATTAAAACCACCTATCACACCAGCACTAAAACCACTAGCAAATTCACAAACAATTTTACTGTTACTGTTCTTTCCAAATCTTACCAGTAACCCTCAGCTTCAGTTCCTTCCTGTCACCTCCAGAAAAGAAAAGTGCCATGTTTCTCTGAATAATCAGACCATCAAAGCTATCCCGAACCTTCCTGTGGCTGTCTCGAATGCTTCTTGGGACTCCTTGCCACGTCATCTTCCTCCCGTTCCCTCCAACCTCCAAACTGTAGCTGTAGTTCTTCGCCTCGTCATCATCCCCCATAAATCTCAAGAAAGCGATATAAACGGGTGCCATTCCCAGCTGTAATGCCTCAAAATGGAGACAGAAGTATTGACCATAGCAACTAAACACCTGGAATGTCGGCAAAACAAGATCTTGAATTATTCTTGCATTAATAAATGCAATTTTGACTCAACAGTTGGCTCATGTTTCATTAAGGTTGTAAACGATCCAAGCCAGTTTGGGCTCGGCCTCGAAGCTAAATGGGCCGGCTAGGCGTGTATACTCTAACGAGCTAAAGAGCCGAGCTCAAGTCGGCTCGTTAGTTTTTTATTACTTTTTTACACTTATTAATAAAATAGAAGACAAAATATTAATTTTTAACATACACATAATGCCAAAATTATATACTAGAGAATTTACAATATTAAGTGTGTTATTTTTGCTTTCCTCTTTTTTAGTTTTTTTACCAACTTATTTAAAGATTAAGAGACAGATTCAAAATAATATATGAATTACAGTTTTTTCAAATATTTTTATATGTTACTATTATAATTATATAAAAAATATTTTAAATATGGGGTTTAATTTAAACGAGCCAATCACGTGACCTACAAGCCGACCCTGTCTCAGGCTCTGCCCGTGCTTGATCATCAACTAAATGTCTAAACTACCCTTAAAAATCGATATAGATAAAGATAAACAAACATACCGTAAGCATCCATGTTGCATTCTCAACCTCATGAGGGTTTGATTTGACATACCGATGATTAAAAGTACTGCCATTATGCATGTCAACTTTATGCCCGTCTTTTAAATGGGCCACAAGATAAGGGATATCACCAATAACAGTGCACTCTGAACCCGCATAAGGACAGTTATAGGGCCGGAAAATACATTGAGATTCATGTTTTAACTTGCTGTAATACGGATAGATTCCGAAACACCCGTAGCTCTGATATTTACACGGAAGTTCAAGAGACGCAGCCACCTTTTCGAGTGCTAGACATCTAATGTTTCCTAGTTCGTGTCTGCATGTTGGACAACGGTTGTGCACACGCGGTTTGCAACCAGAACATAATGTGTGACCATTTGAGCACTACAACAAACAGAAAAGTATCAGTTTACAATTTTTCTAAAAAACCATTTAATAAAAATGTGAGGTAGATTACTGACCTGGTGAATAGGAGGGTACATGGCATTCAAGCAAACCGGACACTCCAATAGGTCACGCACACTGCTAGTGGCGAGTTGATTAGGTTTTAAAGCGTTTTGCACCGAGTCGTGAGCGTGTACATGTTCTATTACATCCATTGCATCTTCTAGTTGAGGAGGGTCAATAACCTCGGGATTATCTCGCAAGTCGTCATAATAAGATATTGATGACATGATTCCTCTTCCGTTCATATATGCCAACAAAACAAACAATGTTAGATAACATACTTATATCATCCAACAAGTATAATAAGATCACATTAATCTAGTGAACATAGTAGCATGATAGGTCATCATGATGATCAAATTTCAATGTCTACCTAACAGTCAAGCCTTAGAACATGACTAAAACATGTATAAGAAAACCACTAATCAATCATTCAAGCATATAGAATTCACTTAATAGCAAAATTCACAAAACAATCACAATCACATAAAAAAAACCCAATTTTCCAATTTCATAAGCAAGATTACAAACCCTTAACCAATAACATTTGTCCCAAACTTAAAGATTACAAAAAACACAAAATTTAACAAAACCCACAACTCCAAATTTGAAAAAAATACAAACCCACAAACCCCACAAACAATATCCAATATCAAACACTTGGTGTGCATACTTCACCAAACACAAAAACCCACAATCAATCAGTCGAAAAATCAAAACTTTAGAGCGATTGAGAATACACAACCGACAGATTGAATGATATAATAAAGGGGTACCTGTAATTGAACCCAAAATTGGGGGAATTGGGTAAGAACCCTAATAAATGCCGGAGAAAATTGAATGCGGTGTGAATAATAATGGAATAATAATATAAGAATGGATTCAAATTAAAGGGTTGGGTATTCAAGAGGAGCGTCAAGCGTGTGCAGTGAGGACAGAAGGATTAGTTCTCGAGAAAATACAAAGAAACAAGAGTATGCTTGACGATGGTGGGACCCAACACCGATTCAAACTTCAAACAAAACAAACCAACAAACCTTGGCTTCTTGTCTTATTTTGGTTTTATATTCAATTTTTTTTTTAACAACAAATAAAACCCGGTTATATGGGGTAACCTACAAAACAAATAGAGACTTGAAACATGGATGATTCTAGATAGCGTTTGGTAGCTAAGCACACTAACTCCTGTTTTGAGAAAAACCCGCCTCCTGCAAAATGTTGTAATAAAACAGGTTGGGATAGGGTATAAACTTGAAACCTTGCACCCTTTAACCTAAATCTTCATTTTCTTTCCATGTCGTCTAGGGATGTCAATGAAACCCGTACCCCATGGGAAAGCCTGAAATCCGACATAAAATGGGACGAGTAATAGTTTCGAAATTTTTCATGAGTTTGGGATTTGTAATATACCTAATTACCCGACCCGATAACATTGACCCATTTTCCCGATTATATACTCGGTGCACCCGACATAACATTTTCAATATTATATATATTTATGTATAATACATTCTACATATATTATTTGTTGAAACTTGTTTTTGACCATTATTTGAAACATTTCAATTTTATGATAATCATTGTTTGTACTTGATTCGTTATATTTTGTCAATCCGATAGAAACCCGATGAGTTTCGGGCCAGATACACCTGACGAGTATCTTGTTAAAACCTGATAGGAAACCCGAAACCCGACGGGTAATTACCCGATTAAAACCCGATGGGTTTGGGACATGCTTAAAACAAGCTTTAATAATCGAGTATGAGTTTGAAAATACCTAAACCCTATTCATTGTAATCCCTAAATTATCGTCGGATGAGCTAAAGTTCAATGTTTGTTATTTGTTAAATATATATTATTGTTGTTTTTTAAAGTTCGGTCAAATGAATTGCGATGGATGTTCATTATTGTAATAAGCGAATGGGGAAAAAAACAATTTTGTGGGTGTCGAAGCATGAAATGAATCTGACCTGATCCATGACGATGTTTCCACGGATTTTCGAGATGAACGAATCTCGTCTTGATCTTCTTCTCCAGTTGCTTGAGACCTGCAATGGTTTTTCGGGGGTGTGGAGGCGACTGCTAAGAAATCTCAAAGATCTCTTGTTTACAGATACAAAAAAGTGGTGGTGGCTCTTATTGAGCATGACCTCTAATAAGGAGGTGGAGATCTCCTTATATAGAGAGCCTCATGGCCACCATCATGGTACCCTAATGGGCCTAGCCCAGTTAGGGTTACCTCCACAAAACCCCCTCAGCCCAATAACATTGTATTAGTCCATATAATAAAATAAGCCAAACATAATAAATTTAGGGTCGTAAAACCGGGTTTAGCACCATACCCCTACAAGCCCCCCAAGTCCAGCGTTGTTCCTGGGCGCGCAAGCGTCTAGGTGGAGCGCTGGACTTTATGAGGTGTGTTAGGCCATGAGGCGGTTTTTTCCCTTTTCTTCGGCCTTGTCTTTATTGTCTTTGAGTTTTGGGAGGTTTTCTTCATGATGGTGACATGTTGCGGTCCTTATGATATTAATGGTGCCCTGGCATAAATAAGATATAGCACGCATCATAGTGGCACGAGGCCTGATAAAAGATGGAGCGCGCATCTCGATAATAATGTAACATAACTTGCGCGCGATGCAGCTTACGAGTTATGAGAATAATAAAGCCTGCGCGCGAGGCGACTTACGGATCTATGAGAATAATAAAGCCTGCGCGCGAGGCGACTTACGGATCTATAAGAGTAATGAAGCTTGCGCGCGAGGCGACTTATGAGCTATAAGAATAATAAAGCTTGCGCGTGAGGCGACTTACGAGCTATAAGAATAATGAAGCTTGCGCGCGAGGCGACTTATGAGCTATAAGAATAATAAAGCTTGCGCGTGATGCGACTTATGAGCTATAAGAATAATAAAGCTTGCGCGTGAAGCGACTTACGAGCTATAATAATAATGGAGCTTGCGCGAGTTGCGGCTTACGAGCTATAATAATAATGAAGCTTGCGCGTGAGGCGACTTATGAGCTATAAGAATAATGAAGCTTGCGCGCGAGGCGACTTATGAGCTACAAGAATAATAAAGCTTGCGCGTGAGGCGACTTACGAGCTATAATAATAATGGAGCTTGCGCGAGTTGCAGCTTACGAGCTATAATAATAATGAAGCTTGCGCGTGAGGCGACTTACGAGCAATAAGAATAATGAAGCTTGCGCGTGAGGCGACTTACGAGCTATAAGAATAATCAAGCTTGCGCGTGAGGCGACTTACGAGCTATAATAATAATGGAGCTTGCGCGAGTGGCGGCTTACGAGCTATAATAATAATGAAGCTTGCGCGAGTTGCGGCTTACGAGCTATAATAATAATGAAGCTTGCGCGTGAGGCGACTTACGAGCTATAAGAATAATAAAGCTTGCGCGTGAGGCGACTTACGAGCTATAATAATAATGGAGCTTGCGCGAGTTGCGGCTTACGAGCTATAATAATAATGAAGCTTGCGCGTGAGGCGACTTACGAGCTATAAGAATAATAAAGCTTGCGCGTGAGGCGACTTACGAGCTATAATAATAATGGAGCTTGCGCGAGTTGCGGCTTACGAGCTATAATAATAATGAAGCTTGCGCGTGAGGCGACTTACGAGCTATAAGAATAATGAAGCTTGCGCGCGAGGCGACTTATGAGCTACAAGAATAATAAAGCTTGCGCGTGAGGCGACTTACGAGCTATAATAATAATGGAGCTTGCGCGAGTTGCGGCTTACGAGCTATAATAATAATGAAGCTTGCGCGTGAGGCGGCTTACGAGCTATAAGAATAATGAAGCTTGCGCGCTATAAGAATAATGAAGCTTGCGCGTGAGGCGACTTACGAGCTATAAGAATAATGAAGCTTGCGCGCGAGGCGATTTATGAGCTATAAGAATAATGAAGCTTGCGCGTGAGGCGACTTACGAGCTATAAGAATAATGAAGCTTGCGCGCGAGGCGACTTATGAGCTATAAGAATAATGAAGCTTGCGCGTGAGGCGACTTATGAGCTATAAGAATAATAAAGCTTGCGCGTGAGGCGACTTACGAGCTATAATAATAATGGAGCTTGCGCGAGTTGCGGCTTACGAGCTATAATAATAATGAAGCTTGTGCGTGAGGCGACTTACGAGCTATAAGAATAATGAAGCTTGCGCGCGAGGCGACTTATGAGCTACAAGAATAATAAAGCTTGCGCGTGAGGCGACTTACGAGCTATAAGAATAATAAAGCTTGCGCGTGAGGCGACTTACGAGTTATAATAATAATGGAGCTTGCGCGAGTTGCGGCTTACGAGCTATAATAATAATGAAGCTTGCGCGTGAGGCGACTTACGAGCTATAAGAATAATGAAGCTTGCGAGCGAGGCGACTTATGAGCTACAAGAATAATAAAGCTTGCGCGTGAGGCGACTTACGAGCTATAATAATAATGGAGCTTGCGCGAGTTGCGGCTTACGAGCTATAATAATAATGAAGCTTGCGCGTGAGGCGACTTACGAGCTATAAGAATAATGAAGCTTGCGCGTGAGGCGACTTACGAGCTATAAGAATAATGAAGCTTGCGCGTGAGGCGACTTACGAGCTATAAGAATAATGAAGCTTGCGCGTGAGGCGACTTACGAGCTATAATAATAATGGAGCTTGCGCGAGTTGCGGCTTACGAGCTATAATAATAATGAAGCTTGCGCGTGCGCATAGACTGTGCGTCATGCGACGCGCGCAGATGTTGCATGCGCGTGCGCATAGGCTCTGGCTTTGTGTTATGCGCCACGCGCAGATGTTGCATGCGCGTGCGCGTAGACTTTATGTCCCGCGCCACGCGCAGATGTTGCATGCGCGCGCGCGTAGACTGTGATATGTGTGAGCATGTGATGCGTAAGCATATGTAATATGCGTGAGCATATGTGGTGCATGAGCATGTGATATGCGACTGCGCTCAAGCATCATGGTGGTGTGCATGTTGAACGGAGCGGAGCCGCGTTCGGTCTTGTATTCGGCGCGAAGCCGTATGGGTTTATTAGGATTCCCAACCTTTAAGTTTGGCGCTTGGCCTGATGGGTTTATGAGGATTCCCAACCTTTAAGTATGGCGCGTAGCCATATGGGATATTATGAGGATTCCCAACCTTTAAGTGTAACATCCCGAAATTTCCAAAATGATATTAATTATATTACTTAATAATAGAGAGAAAGTTGACTCGGGTTCGGGAAATAAATAATAGAGTAGGAGTTGGTATGAGTCGGGCTAGTGTTAGATTATTTGAGATGGGTTAAATGAGAATGGGCCTTAGGTCCATGGGCTTTAAGGGATATAAATATCCCCTAAACCACCATAAAACCCTAAACCTCATCTCTTTCCATTCAAATCTCTACACATTCGAAAACACACATACCATAAACGAGCAGGATCCGAGAGAGAGTAAACGTTAGTTGGTGCTAGATCGTCGTGACGAACCAAAGCAACAAGACCAGCTCGTGTTCGTAAGTTCGACTCGTTCAAGGTACGTTTATGGTTAGAAATCGTTCGTATAGGTTCGGTTTGATTTGAGAAATGGTAGATCTGAGTTTGTATGGTAAAAACGAATCCAACAAAGCTAAACTTACTGAAAATGGTTATGATTTGATGGGTTAATCGATTGATAAAAAGGACCCGTAACCTATATGCCTAAATCGCACCCTCTAAACATCGATGTTAGGTCGATTTGATAGTTGGGGTTTGTAGGCGCTGGTCAGACGATTCCATGGGTACCTAAATCGAGTTATTTGGTTAAGGAATGAAGGATTTAAGAGCGAACAGAACCTGCAGACGACAACTTCGCCTGCAAGCTAAGTTCGCCTGATGAACTTCGCCTGCAAGCTAAGTTCGCTTGATGAACTTCGCCTAAAGCTAAGTTCGCCTAAGGTTTAACTTCGCCTAAAGCTAAGTTCGCCTAAGGTTTAACTTCGCCTAAAGCTAAGTTCGCCTATGGTTTAACTTCGCCTAAAGCTAAGTTCGCCTAAGGTTTAACTTCGTCTAAAGCTAAGTTCGCTTAAGGTTTAACTTCGCCTAAAGCTAAGTTCGCTTAAGGTTTAACTTCGCCTAAAGCTAAGTTCGCTTAGAAAATAAATTAAAAACCTAATGGAAAATGTGTTAAGACAGTTAATGTAAATAAACCCCAGCCAGGGGCTCTGCCCCTTGGACCCTGCTAGGGGCTGCCGCCCCTAGACCCCGCTGCCAGGGGCGCTGCCCCCGGACCCCCGTTCGTTGTGGGTAGTAGTTAAGACTGGAAAGATGATTAGTGATAGTTGTTTGATACGTGTACTTGTTATACAGTCAGCCGTGCACAGCTGAAGAAAGGGATTACGATTAACGGTGAACGTAACCGTGTTCAGGTGAGTTTCTAGCCCCATTCCTTGTTATGTTTTCGGGGCTGTGTGCATACTCGATGTGTTGTTAATACATTTATCCTAAGTGATAAGTGTATGTCATATGTGATATGTGTGATAGATATGAATGATTGTTTGTCGGTACGCGAACGATCTTCGGATATTGCGCGTACTGTCAGGTTAAAAATAAAGGTACGAATATTATATATCGAAGATGTATGAATATTTCAAATGAATACTTGTCGGGGCGTGAACGATCTTCGGATATTGCACGTAACGACAAGGGTATGGTTGTTAAATGAATGAGGTAAAGAATGCCTAGAGTGTTCTTATGTTATAATGTAAGTATGTGTATATAGGTACACGAATGGCATGTGAGTTCTACGTTCGACATAGTAAGTTAGGATGGCAAATCCCTCTAGCTTCTGTCGGACATAGACTCGGCTGGTGATGGCGTAGTTAAGGACTGCGAACCTTATACGTGAAGTAGATGATGTATGTAAACGTAGATAAGGACTGCGAACCTTATACGTAATGTAGATAGGCGTCAGCATAGGAAAGGACTGTGAACCTTATACGTGCTGATTTTGTAGCATAGGGGAGGACTGCGAACCTCGTACGTGCTATGAATTAGGTTGCAACATAGGGAAGGACTGCGAACCTTGTACGTGTTGTGGATGTATTTCAGCATAGGAAAGGACTGTGAACCTTATACGTGCTGATTTTGTAGCATAGGGGAGGACTGCGAACCTCGTACGTGCTATGAATTAGGTTGCAACATTGGGAAGGACTGCGAACCTTGTACGTGTTGTGGATGTACTATGGTATAGGGAAGGACCGCGATCCTTGTACGTACCATAAATGGTGAACATAGGTAAGGACTGCGAACCTTGTACGTGTTTACGACCTTGAGTACAGGTATAGACGGTGAACTATGAACGTACTCTCGGTAGACTGAGGTTAGTGATTGTAGATATGTATGTATGTATGGTAGCAAGTATGTATGTAGAACAGAAGGGTAACTAGTGAAGTATGGATATGTATCTACGGATATGTGTGTATGTGTATGTATTGTATGGCGTTCGATTAACTAGAACTCACTCAGCGTAGCTGACTTTTAGTATGCACGCATATGAGCTGATTATAGAGTTAGCATGAGGATGACACACGGCATGGATTGAACGGCTGGCATCTGAAGAAAGAAGTAAAGATGTTTTAAATATAAAGTTTTGTGTTATGGTATCAAAGAAAAGATTTAATGTTTTGTAACAAATGATTGATGTTTTATATTCCGCGAAAAGTTTTAATAAACTCTGATTTGAAGAACTGTGTTTATGAGTAAATCCGACGCTAAAGTAGGGTCATCGGGTTCGGGGCCTTACATTAAGTATGGCGTGTAGCCATATGGGATATTATGAGGATTCCCAACCTTTAAGTATGGCGCGTAGCCATATGGGATATTATGAGGATTCCCGACCTTTAAGTATGGCGCGTAGCCATATGGGATATTATGAGGATTCCCGACCTTTAAGTATGGCGCGTAGCCATATGGGATATTATGAGGATTCCCGACCTTTAAGTATGGCGCGTAGCCATATGGGATATTATGAGGATTCCCGACCTTTAAGTATGGCGCGTAGCCATATGGGATATTATGAGGATTCCCGACCTTTAAGTATGGCGCGTAGCCATATGGGATATTATGAGGATTCCCGACCTTTAAGTATGGCGCGTAGCCATATGGGATATTATGAGGATTCCCGACCTTTAAGTATGGCGCGTAGCCATATGGGATATTATGAGGATTCCCAACCTTTAAGTTTGGTGCGTGGCCTGATGCGCGCATGCACGGCGATGGAGTGGTGACTCGCGAGCGCGCGTGCGTGGCGGAGGTCTCTTGCGCAAAACCCACATGGTGGAGGTCTTTTGCGCGAAACCCACATGGTGGTTCCCGCGGCGGCACATGCATGGCTGCGGAGTGAGAATCCGTTGGCGCGCGTACATGGCGGCGGAAGTCTGGTAATTTTTGGATCTGCAATTTAAGAGTTAGATCTGCAATTTTAAACCTAAAATCCAGGTCTGTAATCTAGATCTAGATCTGTAAATCAGATCTAGATAGATCTGAAGCTCGGAACAGATTTAAAACCATCACAGATCCGGAGACTTGATCATTCGAATCAGGCAGTTTCTTTTTGCACAGATCTGGAAGCCTCCTTTAGATCTATGGATCTTTTTGAGCTTTAATAGAACAAGTCTTGAAGCCTTTTTCTGTAAACTTCCAGATCTGGGTTTTTCCTGGGAGAGATCTGACAACCGAGAGGGAGATCGAAGGGTAGTTCGTTGCCGTCCCACGGATGGCGCCAATGTCGAAGTATGAAATGAATCTGACCTGATCCATGACGATGTTTCCACGGATTTTCGAGATGAACGAACCACGTCTTGATCTTCTTCTCCGGTTGCTTGAGACCTGCAATGGTTTTTCGGGGGTGTGGAGGCGACTGCTAAGAAATCTCAAAGATCTCTTGTTTACAGACACAAAAAAGTGGTGGCAGCTCTTATTGAGCATGACCTCTAATAAGGAGGTGGAGATCTCCTTATATAGAGAGCCTCATGGCCACTATCATGGTACCCTAATGGGCCTAGCCCAGTTAGGGTTACCTCCACAAAACCCCCTCAGCCCAATAACATTGTATTAGTCCATATAATAAAATAAGCCAAACATAATAAATTTAGGGTCGTAAAACCGGGTTTTGCACCATACCCCTACAGTGGGGATAGAGTTAGTGTACCAACAACTGATAATTTATGTTAATCAATTACTCCACGATCGGATATTAAATATGTATTATTATATGACGAATATTGTTATTTCTCTAAAGAATGATGATGATTATCCTCGTGCTTTTTGATATTTTATATAAAAGTTTTAAGACTTTTGAGATTATTTGTATGTTCAAGTTAAGGTTTGGGATTTAATAATGCTATCCACTATTTAAAGTTGGGTTTAAAAGAGGATGAGTATAGTTGAAGAGATCTTGGTGGTTTCTTCAAACTTGTGATAACTTAAATTCCTTAAATTCTTACTATGAAACCATGTGGAGCGGCACTGAATTATAACGTGTACCACGTTTCTTCTCATAGCGAGTCTAAGAATTGGAGTGTGTGTTGAGATAACAATAAAGACAGCAATGCCAAGAACTCAAGGACAAATGAATTAATTTGGCTTAAAAAAAGGAAGAAACAATTAATCACTAAAGACTCTTTAGTGAATAAGAACACACTAAACTTTTAACTTTTTTATGTTGAATGTGGGTTCTTGGTGAAAGGTGGCTTAATTTTGAAATTTGTTATATTTGCAATAAAGCTTAATCTACTTAAAATTTGCAAATTGGGAGGGGGGGGGGGGGGGTTGAAGAAACTAGGTTGATTATTTATGTTATCGGAAAGATGGATTAATTAAAGAATAACTGAACTAATAAAATCATTTTGGGAGTATCATAAACTATCGATGATATAGGATTGTTTAGACTTTTGTTCAATGCATCAAATGTTAAGTTACGATTATGTGGGTTGTGGAAGAATTTGACCTAACATAAACAAATTTGAGTTGTTTTTTATTTTTCAATTAAAGAGATGAAAAAATTGTTAGAAACTTTATATACAACTATTTGAATCAAAATGTGGTGTTTAAAGACCCGGATTTGTGTTTTGTTGGCAATGACTTGAAAGTTGTATAACATGCATGCGAGATCTTTTCTATATATATCTTGTTTACGTGCATAGCATATCTCAACATTCTATTAACAAAATAAATAAATAAACCAGTCAGGAACCTAGAGGATTAGGTTGAGAAGGTAGCCGTATCGTGAGAACTCATAGTGTGGCAAGCAACCATATCGCAAGAAGAAACCTGTACAGTTGATATGCATGAGGTTGGTTTAACTTGTTTTCAAATGGCAAGATATAGGAGGTTAGGCCAAAATGCAAGGTATTAGGTCGAGATTCGTACGAGATAAACAATGAACACGGCGATAAGGATTTACATGTATCTCACCTTATATAAGTGATCCAAGTTTCATTTTTTTCACCATTTTACTCTCTTCATCTACTATATAAAAAAAGAGTTTTTTAATAAGACCAATAACTTCATCTCGTATATGAGTTATAATTTAATTATTCAATATTTTATATAAGGTTTATTTCGTGCTTCTGTCGTTATTAGATTCGTAGCTAAAAATGTTTGGTCGATTTATGAAACTTGAAAAGTTAGCAAAGGTTCCTCCTAACCAATCGAACATGTTTAATACCCACTTGTTTTTGGTATTTGGTTAAACGGTGAATGTATTAACTATCTTTATTGTACACGAAATAATAATAACCGTAACCGTATAAAACATCAAATTAAAATCAACAACAACAACAACAACAATAATAATAATAATGTCGTAAAAC